>NC_033801.1:57608370-57632711 GCF_001876935.1 Asparagus officinalis
AAAGAAAAGAAGCCCCAGGAGGTTCAGAATCCGAAGCAGTCTCGTTTCAACCGCCCGATTGGAAGAGATAAACCGGAAAGCTCAAACACTCCGCACGTCTTTGATATTATGGCTCAACTAGCTAACATCCCAGCGCGGATAACATTGTATGAGTTTCTACGGTTGTCTAAAGAAACAAGGGAAGCCTTGCAAGAAGCCTTGGCCAATTCAGAAGTGTTCCTTACTCGGATCAAGCCGGCACTTGAAGAGCCAGGACCGTTAATTCAACACTGCAATATAGCTGCTAAAAACCTTCCCTGCATTACCTTCACCAAAGAGGATATGCAGACGAAGAATTCAAACCATGATCGACCCCACCCCTTGTTGTGTTTATATATCCTTGCATATATACATTGCTATATATCTCTTTGCTAGGATATATCATATTGTATATTGCTTATTCTTGCTTATAACTCTTGTATATCTATCTTGCAAGAATACAACTTGTTAATTAATTTTAATTGGCATTTAATCGGATTAGATTAGCATAAGACCCTAATCACCCCCCCTCTAGGGTCTAACAAGGGTATGAGAATTATTTCACTGATTCTCTCCTTTATGGTAACGAATCCGATACTGAATCATCGGCCCATGGCACGGATAGCGGAGAAGAAGCTGATACCGAAGCCGGATTTGATTACAATGGAGGTTATGTTTTAAACGACATTGTACCCTTTGTAATCAACCTTGACGATGAACAATCGTCAGAGGGCAGTTGTAACTGGCAACTTGCCAATAATGGAATAAATAACGATTTAGAGTACCATGGCACGGATAGCGGAGAAGAAGCTGATACCGAAGCCGGATATGATTACAATGGAGGTTATGTTTTAAACGACATTGTACCCTTTGTAATCAACCTTGACGATGAACAATCGTCAGAGGGCAGTTGTAACTGGCAACTTGCCAATAATGGAATAAATAACGATTTAGAGTACTCCCTGTCTCTTGATGATGTGATAAAAGAATTGTACGATAATCGATCGTCCTATGTAACAAAGGAACGCCTCCAGCATTCTTTCGGAACAACCATGGTCATCCCGACCAAAATAGGAGGTGAAAAAGAAGTGATTTACGGTAAAGGAAAAAGCTCTCCATTACCAGATCATTTCTTAAGGGAAAATGAGAATGATGACAAACCTGGTCGGCATTTATCTAAGTATAGCCCGGAAGCGCGCAAGCTCATGGAAAAGCAGGGATATAATTTCACACTCGGAGAAGGTCTATACTTTGATTGAGGTCCTTGTATTCCACCCAAAGCGACATATGTACCCAAAGGGAAACCAGATGATTATTATAAATACAGACGAGGGTTAGGGTATGAATCTTCTTCAGAAGACGAATGTTACTGGTTAATCAATAACCAATCATCTGAGCAATACAAAAATGGAAATTCGTCAGATGCCTCGGAATGGGATTTCGATACAAGTCTGGGGGAAGCTTTCAAAGCCCTAATGGCGAACATGGCTACAGCTGATCCGTCCACAATAGAGAACGATGATCAAATGCCAACATGGGAAGATCCATGGGTTCATCACCTGAACATGCAGTATGGTGATAGGTTCGAACAGAGAGAACCCCCCACTGAAGATAAAATAGTCCAAGTTAACATGGGTGACGAGGCCAACCCAAAGCCTATATTCATCAGTGATAGTCTTCCCTCAAATGAGAAGGAGGAATTAATTGCTCTCACCAGGGAATACATTAACGTCTTCGCTTGGAACTATGAAGATATGCCAGGGCTCGACCCCAATGTAGCAATGCACCGCCTCGATATCAAGCCGGATGTCAAACCTGTCAAACAACAGCAAAGACGCTTTCGTCCGCAGATTATGGAAGCCATTGAGGCAGAGGTTAAAAAATTGATCGAATCAGGATTTATCCGAGAGGAACAACATCCAGACTGGCTAACCAATATTGTTCACGTCATGAAGAAGAACGGTAAAATCTGGATCTGTATCGACTTCAGGGACCTGAACACGGCATGTCCAAAAGACGACTTTCCTCTCCCAATCACAGATGTCATTATCGACAATACGTGTGGATTTGAGAGAATGTCTTTTATGGATGGTTTTTCAGGATATAACCAAATCAAGATGCACCCAGATGACGAGAAGCATACAGCGTTCAGAATGCCCTTCGGTGTCTTTTGCTACACCGTGATGCCTTTCGGTCTAAAGAATGCTGGCGCCACGTACCAGTGAGCAATGACTAAGATTTTCCAAGAATATCTAAGGAAAACTGTCGAATGCTACATTGATGATTTGGTTGTAAAAAGCCGCAACAAAGAAGATCACATCAAGGACTTGAAGACGATGTTCGATCTCATGCGGAGTCATCAATTGAAGATGAACCCCACTAAATTCTTCTTTGGGATGTCCAGCGGAAAATTCCTTGGATTCGTCGTCACCACTAAAGGTATACATATCGATCCTGATAAGGTGAAGGCGATACATGAACTGCAACCATTCTCTAAACTAAACAAGAAAGGGGTGTCATTTATTTGGGACGACGCCTGTCATAAAGCATTCGAAGATATCAAAACATATCTGACAAATCCTCCTGTTCTCGTTGCACCAAAATCAGGTAGACCGTTCTTGATTTATCTCAAGGTGATGAACCACTCGATAAGTGCCTTACTAGCACAAGACGATGATAATGGTCACGAACAGGCAGTCTATTACCTAAGTCGGACCTTTATAAGCATCGAGTCTCGGTATCCGATGATTGAGAAAGAATGCCTCGCATTGGTATTCGTGGTGCAAAAGATACGGTATTACCTGGTTGGACAGACGATTTACGTCATTTTTAACGTTAATCCAGTACGGGTATTTATAACGCAACCAGCCTCTATGAATTGGCGGTTAGCGAAGTGGGCCCTTCTCTTGTCCTAATATGATTTGCACTTCAAACAGTAGAAGTCGATCAAAGGACAAGCGATTTGTGATCTTCTGGCGGCAAACCCGACCACAGATACGGCAGAAGTATATGATGACTTGCCGGATGAAACCCACGAGGTTAACACTACATCGCACCAACAAGTATGGCAATTATACTTCGATGGTGCTTCGAGGGCAGTTAATGTGGCAATAACCCCCGGATGTTCTAAAGTCTCCTCCGGAGTTGGAGTTGTCTTAGTTTCCCCGGGGATGCATGTGATGCCTCGGGCTTATTCACTGACTAGTCCGTGTTCCAATAACGTAGCTGAGTACAACGCGCTTCTCATTGGACTCAGTTTCGCCAAGGAGCTGGGGGTCGAATATCTCGAAGCTTTTGGGGATTCTCAATTGATAGTCAACCAAGTCCGTGGAGAGTATGAAGTCAGGAACCAAGACCTGATCCCGTACCACCAGGAGGCCATCAAAATGGCAGATTCTTTTGAAGAATTCTTTATTGAATACATCCCTCGTCTCCAGAATGCTTATGCGGATGCACTGGCAGCACTAGCGGTATCACTTGCACAGCCTCCCGAAACTGAACTATTAGTCACAGTAAGGACGCATCAACTCTGCATACCCATATACGATATGGATATTGAAGAGGAAGATGATGGAAACATAAGCGCCAAGGAGGTGAATTCAACTCAAATTGGGTCTAAGTCCAGAGATTGGCGTTTTCCTATCATTGACTACGTCCAATATGGTATTTTGCCAGAGGATATAAAAGAAAGGGAATCAATCCGCCGAAGAGCACCAAGATTCTTCTATAATACCGAGACCCATACATTATACCGTAGAGGGTACGATTGTTTGTTACTCCAATGCCTTTCGAACAAAGAAGCAGAAGAAGTTCTTAAGGAAGCACACGAAGGAGAATGTGGTGCGCATCAGCCCGGTCCCAAACTATATGATCGCATCAGGAGAATGGGATATTTCTGGCCAACGATGGTTCGAGATGCAATCGAACACGCACGAGAATGCCACGCTTGTCAGATACATGCGAATTATATGCATCAACCGCCAGAGCAGTTGCACACGTCAACCACGTCTTGGCCGTTCGAGACATGGGGTATGGACATTGTCGGTCCTATTTTTCCCCCTTCAGTCAAAGGTGATCGATTCATTCTCGCAATCACGGATTACTTTTCAAAGTGGGCTGAAGCAATTCCGCTTAGAGAAGTGAAGACGAACAACGTCATCAATTTCATCAAGCATCATGTCATATACAGACACGGCGTGCCGAGACAGATCATTCATGACAACGGTCCACAGTTCATAAGTAACGCCTTCGTCAAGTTTTGTGACAAGTTCAAAATTCAAGATGTTTCGTTAACAGCTTATTATCCCGCTGCGAATGGATTAGCCGAGGCGTTTAACAAGATGATTATTAAAATCCTGTCAAAGCTCGTGAAGACCAATAAACGAGACTGGGACGATAAACTCGGTGAAGCATTCTGGGCTTATCGCACCACCATACGCACACCTACAGGGGCCACCCCATATTCGTTGGTATACGGATGTGAAGCTGTGCTACCATTGGAGATTTAAATCCTATCCCTTCGGATCGCTCTCGCAACCGAGATGACGACAGAAGAACAACACCAGAAACGTCTCGAAGAACTTGAAAGGTTGGATGAAAAGCGCTTGGAAGCTCAACAACACATTGAGTTTTATCAAGCCAGAATATCTAGGGCTTTTAACAAAAGAGTCCGACAGAGAAGCTTCGAGGAAGGAGATCTGGTCCTCGCTGCTCGCCGACCAATAATCCTCAACTCCAAGAAGAAAGGTAAAATTGAACCCAAATGAGAAGGACCGTTTGTGGTAGACACAGTCTACTTAAATGGCGCATATTGCCTGATTACTTAAGAGGGCGCCAAGCAATTAATGCCAATAAATAGGAAGTTCCTGAAAAAGTACTATCCCTAGCACATTCAGGATAACTCATTTACCGAAAAGTTCCTTGAAGAATATTACACTTAATATTCTAGAGGATAACCTAAAATTATTTTCACCACCAAAACCCCTCACTGATCAATTTCAATTGACAGTGAGTCCACCAAAAATGTCTTTCTGGTCCTCTTGACTCTTTCCATGAACAAGAGGTCCACTTTCAGTTCAGAGTCCCTTTTGATAAACGAAAGAACTCCTTTCTTTTCTCTTTGGTTAAGCCTTCTCATGGTTATAACCAACGTTGAAATTTCACTTCGATAAACGAGGAACTCATCTTCAGATTAGATAACCAGTCCTATAAAAGGTAAGTTTATCTAGATTTTCCAGATTCTCGGAGTGGAAATCCCACTTCTAGTTTCTTTTGCGCTGGAAATAGAATATAAAATTCTTCCTTTCTAGAATCAAGGAATAGAATATAAAATTCTTCCTTCCTTGCATTCGGGTTCACCTTCACCCTAAAAGAAGACCGGGAAATAGAATATAAAATTCTTCCTTTCCCACACCAACCTTTTCCAAGAATTTATCAATCTATGATTCATCCTAGGAAGTTTATCCCGAATCCTAAGCAGGGATAAGTCTGCGCCTAACACGCGTTGCCGGTTTAGTCTTTTTCTGTAGAAAAAGACACCAGAGTTCGATTCTGGGGTATTCTATCCTGAAACCTAAACAGGGATAAGTCTGCGCCTAACCCGCGCTGCCGGTTAGTTCTTAACCGTTAAAAAGAACACACGTTCACATATTCAACATTGTGGCAGGTTGTTATTAATAACACCAAAATCCATGCCTTACACGCATGGAGAATTTCATCCTGAATCCTAAGAAAGGATATGCCGACGCCTAACACGCGTCGCCGGTTTAGTCTTTCTCCGTAGAAAAAGACACCAGAGTTCGATTCTGGGGTATTTTATCCCGAAGCCTAAGTAGGGATAAGTCACAACTTCGGCGTCAGTTGGGTTGAGAGCTTCGTGGGCTTCCCGAGCAGCTTCAAACCAACGAGCTTTTCTCCCGGAGGAGAACTTCTTGGACTTGCGGGGGGAGATAGAGCCGGACGAGGACACGTACTCCTCGAACTTGGCTTGGTCGAACTCGTACTCGACCTCCTCCACGACCGGGATTGCAATCCGCGGCTGCGACGCATCGATCTCGTTGGCGAGATCGTCGGCTCCCACTGTGGTCGCCAGATTGTTCGCGTGGAAAACTGTTTTCTTTTTCATTGATATGATTGTCATCTTGGGTTACAAAAGATCCGGTCTTTTTTTAGATCCGGTTACAATTAAATCAAGGAAAAATAAGAAAAATTACAACTTTCCTTTTGTGAACAAATCGCGAGCTCCTGTTTTGCGGTCGCTCGCTTTGGTGGGTTCTTTGCCAACGCCGGGGTTAATCCGTGGACCACCGCGCGATCTAGATCCGGTCGGATCTACACGATTATACGGGTATTATTCCACGAAGGGAATAATAGCCGGGAGGGATTAGTCCACCAAGGGAATAATCGCTCGGATCTCGAGATCTAAGACCAAGCTTAGATCTGGAGTGTGATCTCGTGTAGATCTCAGATCTATTCTTTCTTCCTCTCGAAATCCTGCCTTTTCTGACGTGGATGCTCGCCGAGGATCAGATCCGAATGTGCAAGTCTTCAGGTCTTCAAAGCTCCGAGTTCACTCTTCAATCCGGCAGAGTTTCGGCTCTTGAAAGTTCGACCTCTGAAAATGAACATCTCTAGGCCTATTTATAGGCTCTCAGGACAGTGGCTGCAAAAAGGGAATTGTCGGCCACCTCTGGCCACTGTCGGCCACCTCGGGCGAGCCCCCTCTAGGTGGTGGTTTTGGTTGTTTTCCGTCTTTCGGTCTTGTCCGTGATTCGGTTGTGCGGTTGATTGACTCGTTGACCTGATTTGGCAGTAAGTCTGATTCCTGATTTGGCAGTAAATCCACTTCTGAGTTCGAGTCTGAAACTGATCTTGATTCGATCGTGATTCGTCCGAGTCTGATCGTGATTCGTCCGAGTATGCCCTTGGTTGGATGACTCGTTGATTCTTTGACACTTGGCTTGATTCCGAACGCGTATGGATGCATTCCGTCGCTTGCGTGCGATTCGTCGATCTCGTCGCCTCGTTGGTTCGTCGGTTTATGCCGAACTGTGCTAAGGGACCTATAAGCAATTTTATATGCCTACAAATGTTACATGCGGAACGGATCTAGACAATCCGCATGCTAGCCCAACTCAAACGGTAATCGGTAAAGGCTTATCAAACCCGTTGAAGGCTGAGGGTTTGCCAAAAATCCTAAAAGTATTATGGTCAATCATTTCAAACGGAATGAGGAATCATAATAAAGATAAAGATAAAAACCAGTTCCACTAAGAGAATCAAAAGTCAAAGTATTCAGCAAATGAAATCATACATCAAGCCCATGGCTAAAAATCTGCTGACTAAACTTAGACAGCTTCTCATCATAAGCTTGCCTAAGCTCATCCTACAACTCAGCTCTGATGGACTCTTCAGTGGAGGCCAAAGTCTTCACAGCAATCTCCTCCGTCTCAACCAGCTTTTGCTTCAGGGATTCCAACTCATCAGATAAAGCAGTGTGGGCTTGCTGATCCTGTATCTTCGTCATCTAAAGAATACTCAAAGTCTCCTCTTTCTCACGGAGTTCTCTTCGGAGCTGGTCTATCTGGGTCTCACAAGAGGCAATAGAAAAATCAAGCTCGCCCAGTGAAGATAATCTAATAGCAAGGTCCCGCTGCACCTGAATCTCGAGCTCAGCAAAAATCCGAGTATCACGCCATGTCTGTAAGCGAGCATCCAAATGGGCAGCAATGAATGAAGAAGCACCTGCATCCCGGAGCTCACGAAACATCTGAAGCTCGTGCTCTGGACAACCAAGCATTGAAACAACTTCAAATCGATCAAGGGTTCAGTCCTTTGTTTATTCTTTCCTCTCCCACACATTCGGAAGGGTCGGAAGATTTTTTGAGCCTAATTACTACCTTTTTGGGTCATTATTAGGCCGGATCGGCTCATTCGGACATAAAAAAAAATACTCCCATAAGGTATACGAGTATAAACTATTCCCTATTTTTGGTTGAGAAGTTCCTGGAGAATTTTTTTTTTTCTAAAAATACTCTTAAGGATAACTCAACAACACTACGCCGGACAACGCGTCGCAAATGAGAGCTCAACGCCAACAATCGATGGTCAGTTCTAAATTGACTTCCAGTTCAAAATTCCAACAACGGTCAGACAATAAATACAGCACCGGAACCCTTGCAGACATTCGACAAAGCACTGAATAGCCTGAAGGATTGAAGGAATCAAGAATAGAAGCCATTCAAAAGTCCTGTCATACCGATTGAATGTTGGGGCAATCATATCCAAAGCATTCCAGACTCTTCTATAAAAGAACGAGGCTGAAATACTTTGGAGGGGGTACCTGTAGGCATATAAAACTGCTTATAGGTCCCTTAACACAGCTCGGCACGGTGATTCGACAAATCAACGAACCGTCGGGTGACGTATCTAAACGCGAGCGTTAGTCCGCAATACTGAAGCCAAGTGACACGCGACGAATGAGGTGACGAGGCTAACGAACCGCACGCAAACAACGGAATAGATCCACTCGGGTTGGAACTTTTGGAGCCGAAACTCTGCCGGATTAAGAATTGAATCTTGGATTTTTGAAGCTTTGAAGACTTGGACGTTTTCAGATCTGGTTCTTGGCGAGCATCCACGTCAGAAAAGGCAGGATTTCGGGAGAGGAAGATCAGATCTGAGATCCACACGGTAATACTCCGGATCAAAACTTGGTTTTTGATCCCGAGAAGGCTATTATTTCCTTGGTGAAATAGTACCCCTGGCTGTTATTTCCTTCGTGAGATAACACCCGCTATACCGTGTAGATCCGACAGGATCTAGATCACGCGGTAGTCCACGGATTAACCCCGGCGCAGGCAAAGAACCCACAAAAGTGAGTGACCGCAAAACAGGAGCTCGTGATTCGTTCGACAAACAAGGAAGATTGTAACTTTTTCTTTTTCTTTTGATCTTGTTGTAATCGGATCTTATAAAAAGACCGGATCTTTCTGTAACCAATAAACTATTACCAAAGAGTGCAATGACTTCAATGAAAGCAATAATTTTTCCCGCGAACAATCTAAGATCAGATCTGAGATCCACACGGTAATACTCCGGATCAAAACTTGGTTTTTGATCCCGAGAAGGCTATTATTTCCTTGGTGAAATAGTACCCCTGGTTGTTATTTCCTTCGTGAGATAACACCCGCTATACCGTGTAGATCCGACCGGATCTTGATCGCGCGGTAGTCCACGGATTAACCCCGGCGCAGGCAAAGAACCCACAAAAGCGAGTGACCGCAAAACAGGAGCTTATGATTCGTTCGACAAACAAGGAAGATTGTAACTTTTTCTTTTCCTTTTGATATCGTTGTAACCGGATCTTATAAAAAGACCGGATCTTTCTATAACCGATAAACTATTACCAAAGAGTGCAATGACTTCAATGAAAGCAACAATTTTTCCCGCGAACAATCTGGCGACCACAGTAACTGTATAACGGATTCGAACTCGAACACCGAAGCGGATCTACTGCCAAATCAGGATCCGGACTGCCAAATCAGGGTTCAGATCAATGGCGAAGCTCGGACAAACCGTCCAAGAAGTTCTCCTCCAGGAGAAAAATCCGTTGGTATGAAGAAGTTGAGAATACCAACGAAGATCTCACCCCGATTGATGCCATGGTTGCATCAGGTGAGGCTTCACCAACCTCCAACCAGGTTAAGCCTATTCCCGCCAATTCCTTCGTCACTCATTCCAAGAGAGCCCGTCAGAGGCGACGCCAATGTTTGGCCAAAGAACTCGCGAAGGCGATGGAATCCACGGATGGAATCCTCTATAACGCGGATCTGAAGAACAGGAGAGGCAAACAGCCTCAACAACTAATGAATGGCAGCTCCTCCAAGCCGCCAACGAACGAATGGATCCGTGTCAAACGGAATCATTCGACACTCGAAGAGCGCATTCGCAAGCGCCGCGCAATGTTAGCGCAGGCTCGGGCTCGAGTCCAAGAAGCCCGTAGAATACTGCAGAAGGAAGTGGCCAAGAAGCCGCCACCAACCCGCCAAGTATGGAGGCCGAAGTCTGAAGCGGCCAGAAGGAAGTGGCCAAGAAGCCGCCACCAACCCGCCAAGTATGGAGGCCGAAGTCTGAAGCGGCGATTAAGGCTAAGGCACAATTGTTGCAGCCTTCAACGCAAATCCAGCCTCCAGCGAACCAAACGAAGTCGCCGGTAATTCTCATAGCTACTCCGGGAGATCCCGCGGAATCATCCCGAAGAAGAAGATCAGTTTTGAAGCGCCTCGGTCCAATTCCAGATGAAAGAAGCAAAGCTCCAGTTCAAGAACGTTTGGGCCCGATGAAGAAGCCCCGAACGACTCAACATGCTGGGGGTCGTCGTCACCTCCAACATGATAACGAGTTCAAGGCAGCTGCGCGTGCCAATTTGCGCATTGAAGTCCAGGAGCCCGCTGAGAATTCACGCCAAAAAAGGTTAGTGTTTTTTTTTCCTTTTTTTAGTTTTGAAAATTATGTTTTAAGATCTTTTGGCTATGAAAACAATTTTTTTTATCAAATCTTTTGTTTTCATGATTATTAGTTTTGATTTTAATGAGAGTTTTGTGTGTATATAACCCTCTGGTTTTATTAGGTGTTTATTCCCAAATCATGTTTACCGGATGCTAGAATGATTATATGGGTTGGAACAAGCTTAAGAGCTTGATATATTGTTGCCTCTCTTGAAATTCTTTTATCAAAGATTTTGTTTTGAATTATTACTTTGAATTCATTATATTTCACTTATATGATGATATTTATATGTTTGTGCTTATGGATCATCTATTCATACCTTATAATGTATTCCATATCTGGTTTGATCAAATCCCACCAAGAAAATTCTCTTGATTGATCAAACATCGTTTTTGGATTTAAACTTTGACTTATGATTTCTTTTGGTTGATTTGTTTTCATTTGAAAACTTTTTACATGATTCTCATGTTCCTCTTCTTTTGTTTTCATAAATCTATTCTTTTATATGGCTTTTATATTTTTTTGTGTTAATGAGACACTATTTTTATTTTGACATATTTATATGTGTTCTCTTTGTCTTTTTGTATGTGAGTTGTACTTAGTTTAGGTGTTATATTATGAGTGTTAAGTACGTTAAACTCAATATCATATACACACACATTTAATTGGTTTCTATGTATATATATGTAGTCATATATATATACAACACAAGTTTTGGCTTTCATGTTTATAAATATGAAATTACATATTTCATATTTATTTTTGTGATTTGGTTTAACTACTTAGATATGAAACAAATAAATTTTCATATATATACTCATATGTTTCATTTTCTATTGTATTTGTGAAAATATTGTTTTCTTGGTTTATAGACTTAACAATAATCATATACATCTTTTATTAAGTCTACAAAATTATTTTGTAATGTTTCAAAACATGATTAAGCTAAATTTTCAAAACGCATGTGTTCATATTTTCATGTTTTGGATTATTTTGTAAAATAATGATATTTTTCATTTGGGAGGTCCTTTTTGAAAACCAGTTTTTGTAGAATGTGTATTATCATGTCTATAATCATTTCCCAATGTTTTATATTTTTTGGAATTTATTTGATATTTTTAAACAGGGTTTCAAAATCATCAAACTGCTTCTAAACCTGTTTTGTCATATGTCAGTTTACGATCGACCGCCACGGTCGACCGCGTCTTTGATTTTTCCTGCGGAGCCATCAGTAACTTTCACGGTCGGCCGTAAGCTCGAATTTTCCCATGGTCGACCGCCACGGTCGACCGCCAAAGTCTCTGGAAAATTCTCAGCTTCGAAAGTTTTTGGCTGAGGTTTTGGGAGGCTATAAATACCCCATTGATCTCAGTTCTTAAACTAACAAGGAAGTTTTTAAAACAAAAGTTTAATAAGGGTTTAAGCTTGGTTAGTTTGTTTTAAGTTTGGGGTTTTACAAAGAGGAGCTTACATCAGTTGTTGAAGAGTTCATCTCCAATATTTCATCATCCTCTCTTTGTGTTTATAGAGAAGTTTTCTAACTCTTTTATCTAGAATTTTTTTTATTGATTTTTATATTCTTATTATTGCTAGTTTGCTATTTGAGTTAGATTTTATTTCACTCATTGTTTACACACACCCACTTGAGCTTATTGTATTTGCATACATAGTATATTTGGGTTGGTGAGTGTTGTAACATTGAGAGTGAGCTTCATTATATTCTCATCCATATTTGAGAACAATCATTTGTTATTTTGTGAGATTGTAAAGTTTTCGGTGAGCTAGAAAACCGAGTGTGAGGAGTGTAGCCGTTGATCGGTGAACGTTGAAAAACGACATTGTGAGTGTTTGTGAACGTTGATCGGTGAGCGTTGAAAACCAACATTGTGAGGTGTAAACGTTATTCGGGTGATCGTAGAAAACCCGGTTGTGATAGTGGATTTCTCCATGGAGACGTAGGCCGGAAGTCCGAACTCCGTGATCATTTGAGTGTGTTTGAGTTTGTCATTGGCGCATTTACTTATGTATTTATCTTATATCGCCAATTGCCTATATTTTGCCCTATCACATTTGAAGTTTGATTATATCACCCTTATGTTAGTTTATATATCCTTGCATATATTTTTATCATGTAGGATATATCTCATTGTTCATATTGCATATTCTTGTTCATATCATATTGTCTATCTATCTTGCAAGAATTGGCAATCAACCGATCTAACTGGTAAGTCATTAACTTGAGCAAATGTCTAGGTTGTGATTGGTTTGACGGAAAGAGAGAGAAAGGAAAGTGAAGTATGAAAGAAAGTGGGTTTGTACTGTCTGCTTTGAAAGAAAATAAAAAGGAAAAAAACATAAATTGTACTGTAGAAAAATCGGTATATCTTTTTTCTTTCCCCCTTTCCCTCAGCTGCCCTAGTGAAAATGAGGGAGAGCGAGGGAAACGCCTCGCTCATTGCCTCCTGACCTGACCCTGATCTCTCCCCTTCCTCTCCAAAAATCGAGTCCATCTTCTTTCTCTCTCTCTCTTGCCTCCTCGTTCTCTCCTCTCTCTCTCTCTCTCTCTCTCTCTCGCTCTCTCTCTCTCGCGATCAAACCCTAGATCGACGCCGACCAAACTAGGGTTTCTCCAATCGAGCTCTCGTCAGCTTGAGATCGTGAATGTTTCCTCGCTCATCTATGGATCATTCATCACCGATCGCGTAACACGGGGGAAGATACGAGGGCGAGCTTCAATTCATTATCTGAATTGTTATTTTTGATTTATTTACAGTAACACAGTACGATTCATTATCTGAATTGATGTTTTCTTTTGCTTTACTCGCAATTAGGCTTGTTTTTGGTGATAGCTTTGATCTTTTCCAATCTGCTCCAGATTTCAACTGTAGGTTTCTCTTGGATCTCTTTGTCAACATGAATCGAAATTCATCCAAGGTAAATTCTGCTCATATTTTTGTTGGTTTTTGAAGTTTAATTTGGGTTGGATTTAGCATGGGATGGGGGGGGGGGGTTTACAATATTTAGCCTAGTTTTAATTCACCTTTATTTATGCTAGCTATATATTGTTTAATTTACAGAGATAAGTCACCAGAGTTTTTCTTTTCTTAAGAATCTGTAATAAATCATCAAAGTTTCTAATGATCTGAAACCTTTAGATTTGTAGAAATTATTTCCATATTTGTCATCTATGCATTTCTTCTCCTTTCCTCGATTATTAGGCCAAGTAGTGTGCCTAGTACAAGTTCTATAGGTTGAAGATCGTGGTTGGTTTCTGCTGAGTATGCCTCTGATTGAATATTTTGATGAATGACATAATGGGAGAATACAACTCACATAAGCCACCCTAAAATTTTGAGATAAATGCTTTGTTGTTTTTCATCTTTGAAAAAAAAAATCTTTGAGTTTATGTTTAAATTCAAGCTCATTCAAGCAAATATCATTTCTTGCCCAAAGGGAGAAGGAGAAAAGATTTATTGGTGAGAGAGAGAGAGAGAGAGAGAGAGACAAACACCACATTATTTTCATGAAATCTAAATTTTCTCTCTCTCTTGAGGGTTGTTGGTTATGATTGTGACGTGGTTACTATAGTAAGTGTTTATCTAAATTTTCTCTCTCTCTTGAGGGTTGTTGGTTATGATTGTGACGTGGTTACTATAGTAAGTGTTTGAATTTGTAGACAAAAAAAGATGATAAATAGGCTATACAAAGGAAAAAGATAATATATTCAGCAGGGATTATGGCAACATATGCAGCATATGCAGGTGCTATTATGGCAACTAATATCTACCAAGTGGTGTATATAGATAGATCAATCTTATCTCATAAAGATAAACATAGGAACTTACTTATGGAGAGACTTGCTCAACAAAGTGATAGAGATTGTCGTTAACAACTACACATGGCAATTAATGCTTTTGCTAGACTGTGTCAGTTGCTTAAGGAGATGAGACGTCTTTATCATAATAGACGCAGTTCTATAGAGGAACAAGTTGCTATGTTCCTTCAAATTCTTTCTCATAACTAGAAGAATCGAGCAGTGAAGCTCTATTTTATGCGTTACGGTGAGACTTTTAGCTGCCACTTTCACATAGTAATAGAGGCATTACTATCGCTTGAGGATCAATTTATTAAACAACCAGATGGCTTTAAAGTTCCACTAGAAATTTAGACAAATCATAGATTTTGGCCCTATTTCAAGGTAAAATATAAAAACTTTGTAATAAATATTACATCAAGATAATAATAGTCAAGTTGCTAATCACTTGTTAATCTATTATACAATTGTATTGGCGCAATTGATGGATCTTATTTTCGAGTGAAAGTGGCAAAAGAAGATACAAGATGGTATCAAGTCGAAAAGAATTTCTAACTCAAAATGTGCTTGCCGCTTGCACCTTTGATTTGAATTTCACATATGTTCTAGCTGGTTGGGAAGGGTTTGCTTCAGATTTGCGGGTGTTGAACAATACATTAATACGATAAGACAAAATAATTGTTCATCAAGGTGACAACTCTTAGGTCCAATCATTTTCAAGATCATATAAGACCTTGTTTTCATAAACACAGTTTAACTGTTTAATTTTGTTCTTAGGAAAATATTATTAGGTTGATGGTGATTTTATGCTGAGGCTGGGACTCCTTACACCATTTAGGAGCACGCGTTATCATATCAAGGAATATTCAACAAGATAACCTGAAAGTCCTCGTGAAGTGTATAACCATCATCACTCTTCATTGCGAAATGCAATTGAGCATGCTTTTGGAGTCTTGAAGAAGCGATTTTCAATTTTGGGTAGTGGAACAGAACCTCATTATCCAATTGAAACATAAAAAGATATCATTTATGCATGTACTATCCTACATAATTTTCTAATGGGTGTTGATCCTGACAAGGGGCTTCTTGAACAAGTTGATCAGGAAGTTTTGAACCAGATGATAGATGTTGAAGAAGCTTCTGTAAATGATAATGAAGAGTATAGACGAGGAGAGATTCTAAGGCAACAAATAGTCGATGATATGTGGAGAGATTATTAGAAATATTTTCATACTTCAAATAAAAAGTTAATATGCTTTCATAACACACACCCATGGCTATATATACTATATATATATATATATATAATATATATATATATTAGTATATATATATATATATATATGGAATAGTGATTCTAGGTGACACCTCTTAGATTCTCAGCCTAAGGACCGGCCTAAAATCACATGCATTCCTATTGTTTTCCGATCCGCTCTGTTGAGACTTGAGGCTACACATTCTTCAGCTCTAAACACACCAATTTTCGGGTGAGCCCGTCGTGTTTTGATCCTTCATACCACTCGCGCAATTTTTAACGGTTTTCGAATGAATAGAACTTTTGGCACGCTCCAATGAAGGGTCAAAACAACGACGGGTTCAGCCTCAAAACTGCGTGTGTTTGGGTTTAAGACGTATATGAATCAAAGTTCAATGGAGGGCGGATCCAGCGAAAAAAATAATGGAATTGATGGTGAATTTTTAGGCCGCGTCCATAGGTGGGAATCTAAGGTGTCGCCTTAGAATGCACTTTTCCTATATATATATATATATATATATATATATATATATATATATATATATATATATATATATATATATATATATATATATGTTTCGCTTGTCAAATACTAATCTTTTAAGTAATGTTGCATATTAACAAGTAGGGCATTCAGATGGATTTACAACTTGGAAGTTAATCAAGTTCAAATAAAAATATTGTATGGACAGAGAAGATGGATATTTGCTTAACTGAAACATTGAGAGAACAAGTGCACAAAAGGCAAAAGTGATACGGGTGTATCTTCTCTTCGGAACTTAGTGATCCTCATGCGAGCTTGAAGATAGATGATTCTCATGGTAACTTGAGAATAGAGGTGTAAATCAACATAGTGGAATGCAGATTGAAGCGTGGAATGAGACGGCGAATTTAAGAATCGAAGCATCTAGTTTTTAGCCCGTGAGTCGACTCATAACAGTCATGAGTCGACTCATCAGGTTGAGTTGACTCATGCCTGTCATAAGTCGACTCATGAAACTCAGACGTTTTGTCAAAAGTCTCTGACAAGTCGACTCATCACTGTATGAGTCGACCCATATGTCATGAGTCGACTCACATGTGCATATAAGTCGACTCATCGAAGGATTCTTAGTTCGTTTGGGTTTCTGTTTGCACGAATTCCTGTAGGGTTTAGGCTTGGTCATTTACCACTTTGCCATCCACATTGTTATACCTATATAAGGGATTGTTTTAGGGTTTCTAAGATTAGATGTAAAAAAGAGAGATTCTAGTTAAGAGAGATTAGGGTTTAGAGTTAATTGAGAGTTTGTTCTCGATTCTAGTGAGATTGTGAGAGAAGGGTTATAATCTTTTCATATCATAATCTAGAGAGGGTATTTTTTTCACCACATAGCTTAGCTCGGCACAAACCGACGAACCAACGAGGCGACGAGATCGACGAATCGCACGCAAGCGACGGAATGAATCCACCCGCGTGCAGAATCAAGCCAAGTGTTAAGGAATCAACGAGTCATCCAACCGAGAACAGACTCGGACGAATCGCGATCGAATCAAGATCAGTTTCGGACTCGAACTCAGAAGCGGATTTACTGCCAAATCAGGAATCCGACTTACTGCCAAATCAGATCATCAAATCAGAGTCTCAAGTCAACCGAAACACGGACAAACGAGACAACGCAAAAAACGACAAAAGTCAAACACCCGCAACAAGGAGGAATCTTTTTCGAAAGGCAAGAAGAAACTTGTGGAGTCCGATGGAGAAGGCGAAGATTCTGATTCAGATAAGGAGGCCCGTATTGTTAAGCCTGTTTCACACCAAGGGGGTATGGGTTCTTACCAAAATTTGAAGATAGACTTCAAAGTGGAGATTCCTGTTTATAACAGGAGTGTCAATGTCGAGAGGCTTGATGATTGGATCGAGCGGATGGAGACCTATTTCACACTCTATGGATATTCATCTAAGGAGAAGCTCGTGTTCGCGACTTTAAAGCTTTCGGGGCATGCATTGACATGGTGGAAATCCTATTGCAAGTAGGAGAAGAAGGTGGTGTTGTGGAACAAGTTCAAGGAACTACTTAGGAAGCAATTATATCCGGTAGGGTTTCTCGAAGAGCGTTAGTACAAGTGGTATGGGTTGCACCAATGGTTCAACCAGATCGTTTAAGAGTATACGACGGAGTTCCAGCAATAGGCGATAGTCCTCAACATCGTAACAGAGGAATATCCCATTTTTATGAAGTATATGGTGGGTCTGAATGAATATATCCGAAAGGAGATGAAGTTGTTCACAGTCGAGTCTATGGCAGAAGCGAGTGTGAAGGACATTGCCATCGATGGCAAGCTAAAGAAGAGCAACGAAGCAAAGGGATATACAAAGCAAGTTGGAGGCGAGTCTAGTAGTTCTCAATCTAAGGAGGAGAGGAAGAAGGGTGATCTAGGGAAAGCAGGGGTAAGTTTAGGTCAATGCGACAAGACAGGGCACGTAGCTGATCGATGCTGGGAGAAGTATCCTCATCTGAAGCCAAAGGGGTTGAAAAAGAAAGAGGAGGAAAAGGCATACGTGATAGCACAGGATCCGAAGAAAGTTCCTGGGATGACAGAGCCCAATATTAGTCTCAATCTTATGGTAAGGAAATAGGCCACGAAAGAGGACGAAGACCCCCGAGAGCAGCTCTTTGTGCTAAAGTTGCAAGTGAAGACCAGTTTGGTTGATACCATTGTTGATCCAGGCAGTAAAAAGAATTTGATATCCGAGGTCTTGGTTCAGAAGCTGGGTCTGAAGACAGTCAAGCATCTGAAACCCTATCCATTAGGGTGGATTCAGAAGGAGACGGGACTGAGTGTAGTTGATCAATGCACTTTCAGATTTGTGCTACACGAGTCATATATTGACGAGGTCACGTGCAACGTTGTTCCATTGGATGTTTGTCAGGTTATACTGGGCAATCCGTATTTATGAGATATATACGCAATCTACGAATGGAGGGCTCAGAAGTACACGTTCACCAAAGATGGTGAGGAGTTCATATTTCGTTCGGTGTCTCTTTCGAGAGAGACAAACTTGGTGACGGTGACGCGGGCGAAGAGGCTAGTGAATGCAAGCAAGAAGTTCATCTCGCTGTGCATTAGCCGAGCCACCTCGGGGTGGCTCGGTGGCCGAGCCACCTTGGGGTGGCTCGGCCATGAGCCGAGCCACCCCAAGGTGGCTAGGCACAGTGTCGGCCACCCCGAGGTGGCCGACAGTGGCCCGAGGTGGCCGACAGTGGCCAGAGGTGGCCGACAATTCCCTTTTTGCAGCCACTGTCCTGAGAGCCTATAAATAGGCCTAGAGATGTTCATTTTCAGGGGTCGAACTTTCAAGAGCCGAAACTCTGCCGGATTGAAGAGTGAACTCGGAGCTTGAAGACCAGAAGACTTGCACCATTCAGATCTGATCCTCGGCGACCATCCACGTCAGAAAAGGCAGGATCTCGAGAGGAAGAAAGAACAGATCTGAGATCTACACGAGACTACACTCCAGATCTAAGCTTGGTCTTAGATCTCGAGATCTGAGCGATTATTCCCTTGGTGGATTAATCCCTCCCGGCTATTATTCCCTTCGTGGAATAATACCCGCATACTCGTGTAGATCCGACCGGATCTAGATCGCGCGGTGGTCCACGGATTAACCCCGGCGCAGGCAAAGAACCCACCAAAGCGAGCGACCGCAAAACAGGAGCTCGTGATTTGTTCACAGAGGAGAGTTGTAATTTTTCTTTATTTTCTTTGATTTAGTTGTAACCGGATCTATAAAAGACCGGATCTTTGTAACCCAAGATGACAATCATATCAATGAAAAAGAAAACAGTTTTCCACGCGAACAATCTGGCGACCACAGTGGGAGCCGACGATCTCGCCAACGAGATCGATGCGTCGCAGCCGCGGATTGCAATCCCGGTCGTGGAGGAGGTCGAGTACGAGTTCGACCAAGCCAAGTTCGAGGAGTACGTGTCCTCGTCCGGCTCTATCTCCCCCCGCAAGTCCAAGAAGTTCTCCTCCGGGAGAAAAGCTCGTTGGTTTGAAGCTGCTCGGGAAGCCCACGAAGCTCTCAACCCAACTGACGCCGAAGTTGCGTCAAATGAAGTTCCACCGACCTCCAATCAGGTCAACCCAACTCCCGCCAACGCCTCTACTGTTCAGGGCGTTGTGACTCTCTCAAAGAGAGCCCGCCAGAGGCGTCGTCAACGCCTTGCGCGGCAATTCGCTAAGGCGATGGAGTCTACGGACGGATTCCGCTACCACGCGGAGTTGAAGAACAGAAGAGGCAAACAGCCTCAACCACCAATGAATGGCGACTCTTCCAAGCCGCCAAAGAAAGAATGGGTCCGCGTCAAACGGAACCGTTCGACACTCGAGGAGCGCATTCGCAAGCGCCGCGCGATGTCAGCGCAGGCACGGGCTCAAGCTCAGGAAGCCCGTAGAAAGCTGCAAAAGGAGGTGGAGAAGAAGCCACCACCAACACGACAAGTCTGGAAGCCTAAGTCTGAAGTGGCGACTCAGGCCAAAAAGCAACCAGTGCAGCCTTCTAAGGAAGGTCAAACTCCGGCGAGTCAACCAAAGTCGCCGTCAATCCCAATAACTTCTCCGGGAGATCATGCAGAGTCATCCCGCAAGAAGAAACCAATTTTGGAGCGCCTCGGTCCAATTCCTGACGTGAGAGGCAAAGCTCCAATTCACGAGCGTTTGGGCCCGATGAAGAAGCCCAGAACGACTCAACATACTGGGGGTCGCCATCACCTCCAGCATGACAAAGACCTCAAGGCAGCTGCGCGCACCAATTTGCGCATTGAAGTCCAAGATCACGCCGAAAATTCACGCCCAAAAAGGCATGTTTTGAGGCGGGTAACCTTTGAAAGCCCAAAGAAGGCAAGTCAACCTCAGATGGAAACATTATCATCTGATAATGATTGTGTTGTACCTGAGAAGGCGTGCCCGCACACGATAGGTTACTCTGACTGTCAAAATGACGAGTTGTACTATCGTGCTGGGGGTACGAATAGAACCAGGAAGAGGAGTCCCCGAGAACGGGAAATTCAATGTCCCTGTTCCAAACTCATTCGGGCGGTATTGTCGGAATGCAATTGCATTAAGGCGGTCCCCGAAAGAGTTTCAGTTTTTGAAAGACTTAATGCGGAAACGCCAAAACCAAGGCCTAGGCGCTTCCAACGAAGAAGAAGGGTGATTGAAGACGGAGAATTTCCGAGGGTCACCACCAACATGACGAGCAAAGGGACATCGGCACGAGAAGATTTCGAGTCGATTCTGAAAGCTTCCCGACCTAGAACCCGTCTGCAGTCCGGAACCATAGAGCGAGCAACTTATGGTAGGATTCGGACAAGACGCCCTTCAGAAGATGAAGAATCTGATGCCGGCTCCGCGGTGGCATCAGATAATACAGTATCCAGCGAGGGACAACCCCGCGAGGCCCTGATGATAAGTGCGGAGCAGATGGCCAAGATGCTTGAAGACGCTTTGGCTAAGCAGAAAGAAAGTTTCAAATTTGAGATGGAGATGGCCATGCAGCAGATGAGAGAAATGCATGACCAACAGATCCAAGCATTGGCGAACCAACAAGGCGAGCAGAATCATCGTAACCCGATTAATGTGGAAGATGAGGATACAAATGCTCGTAACACCAATGATCCTCCCGTCAACGCAGGGGGTGGTAATGAGAATGCTGGCGAAGAAACCGGCGAAAACCTGAAGATCAAGAACCTCGAGAGCAAAATCAACACACTAATTTCCGCTCAAGAGACGAAGAAAACAGGCATTCCTTGCCCATACCCAAGAGAATGGGAATCGATCCCATATCCGGCGAAGTTTAATCTAATTAACTTCACGCCGTTTAATGGGATGGGTTCACCTACCCAGCATTTGATTTACTTCAAATCGCATTTGGGGGTGATCTCTGGTAATGAGCCTCTGATGGTGCGGTCATTCGTCGGCACTCTTCGCGGAGCCGCCTTCGATTGGTATCGCCGCCTCAAGCCAGGCAGCGTAAACAGCTGGGATGACATGGAGACCAAGTTCCTGGCCAACTTCTTCGACGACGACACCGAGATATCTATCGGATCGTTGCTCGATGAGAAGCAGAAGGACGGAGAGTTAGTCGATACCTTCGTCAAAAGATTCCGGAACAAGGCGATGAATTGCCGGGACCCGATCACCGAGGAATTCATCCTCCAGACCTGCCACAACAACCTCGCGTTGGACGTGCTAGAAGCAATGGGGACAGCACCATCCAATACATGGAAGGACTTGAAAGTCCGGGGAGAGCAAGCTGAGCGATTCCTCAAGAGGAAGAAGGCGGAAAGAGGCCAACCGGCGACGAGTGTTCCAAAGCAAAACTTCGTCCCACGGGGGAAAGGTAAGGCACAAGCTAATGCAGTTGATGCTAATCAAACCTTTCAATTGCAACCACAGCAACAGCAGCCACAGCAACAAGCACCCCAACAATCTCGAGGACAATGGCAACAACGGCCTCAGAAGCAGAAATCTGCGGAGCCGAGGTTTCCTAAAGTGTACTCCTTCAAGGATGATGAAGTTCCCGGCATCTTCAAATACCTGTTGGAGAACAACAAGATCCAGTTGCCGGCGATCGTGGATCAAGAAGGGGCCAGCAAAGTGACGGATCCAAAGTACTGCGCGTACCACAGAGCGGTCCACCACCCTACGAGATCATGCTACCACCTCAAGGACAAGATCCAGGCGTTAATCGACGTAGGAGTCATAACCCCGAAACCAGCCAAGAATGTGGGGGCCAACGCAGTGTCAATCAGTTTTGGGTCAGTGCCTACAACTTGGTTCGAGCCAAAACGCGTCACCAAAGTCGGGATGAAGACGGTGAATGACGATCCGCACGGACAGCGCCAAAAGGGACTTGTGCCGCACACAACCCCAAATGGCGAAATCCTTTGGGTTCATCCAGATCTGATTGGAGATGAACAATGGGCCGGTTCGTCATCCGGGAGGAAGTCTAAAGGAAAAGGGAAGTCTTGTTATGGAGTCTCTGCTATCCCAGGGGAAGATGACGAAAGAATCTCCACTTTCCTGCTCTCTGAAGAAGAACAAGAAGCTTTTGCGACACGGAGCGGAAATGAATACCACTACAATTATCCGCCACCTAGTGAGCAGGGGGTGAACAAGCGGGGACCAGCCAAAACTCTCACGGAGATGGGAGTGATTGCAAGTCCCACACCGGGTAAAGAAGCTCTACGACAACCGGTGAATAAACCAAAAGAGAAGAATCCCCAAGAGGTACAGAATCCGAAGCAGTCTCGTTTCAGTCGTCCAATTGGAAGAGACAAACCGGAAAGCTCGAAGACTCCGCATAGCTTCGACATTATGGCGCAATTAGCCAACATTCCTGCACGGATAACGCTGTATGAGTTGCTGCGATTATCCAAAGAAACCAGGGAGGCCCTACAAGAAGCTTTGGCCAATGCAGAGGTATTTCTGACTCAAGTCAAGCCGATACCTGAACAGCCAGAACCGCTGAGTCAACAGTGCAACATAGCGACTAAGAACCTTCCCTGCATTACTTTCACCAAAGAAGATATGCAGACGAAGAATTCGAACCACGATCGGCCGTTATATTTCGTCGGATACATTGGCTCCAGCCAAGTCAACCGAATCCAAGTGGATCCGGGTTCTGCTGTGAGTATTATGCCGCTTCGATTGATGCATTTCCTCGGCATCCCAGTAAGCAAGTTGGCGTCCACAGGCACTGTTATTTATGGATTCAACACTAGTGGGTCAAGACCCTTGGGTAAGATCCGGGTGAAGTGCCAGATGGGAGATCTGAAGACAGAAGTCACGTGTTATGTGATCGATGCGGAGACTTCGTACAACTTACTATTGGGTCGGCCTTGGATCCATAGTAATGTGATAATTCCCTCTACTCTCCATCAGTGTTTGAAGTATGTCGACACTGACAATGAGGTTAGGACGGTGGTCGCGGATAAGCAACCATTCAAGGGGTATGAGAATTATTTCACCGATTCTCTCCTTTATGGTAACGAATCCGATACTGAACCATCGGCCCAGGGCACAGACAGCGGAGAAGAAGCTGATTCTGAAGCCGGATTCGATTACAATGGCGGTTTTGTTTTAAATGACATTGTACCCTTTGTAATCAATCTTGACGATGAACAATCGTCAGATGGAGGTTGTAACTGGCAACTTGCCGATATTGCAATAAAAGATGATTTAGAGTACTCCTTGTCTCTTGATGATGTGATGAAAGGGCTGTATGATAATCCTGAGTTGTATATGCCGATCCGATCATCCTATGTAACCAAGGAACACCTTCAGCATTCTTTCGGAACAACCATGGTCATCCCGAACAAAGTAAGAGGTGCTAAAGAAGTGATTTACGGTAAAGGAAAAAGCTCTCCGTTACCAGATCATTTCCTAAGTGAAGACGAAGATGATGACAAACCTGGTCGACATCTATCCAAGTATAGTCCAGAAGCGCGCAAGCTCATGGAAAAGCAGGGCTACGATTTCACACTCGGAGAAGGTTTATACTTCGATCGAGGTCCTCGTAATCCAGCCAAAGCGGTATATGTACCAAAAGGGAAACCTGAGGATTATTATAAATATGGGCGAGGCTTAGGTTATGTTTCATCAGATGACGAATGTGGTTGGCAAGTCATCGATCAAATTGCTAACAAAGCCAAGAAGGGACACTCTCCTGATGCTTCAGAGTGGGACTCCGATACA
>NC_033801.1:57633711-57654881 GCF_001876935.1 Asparagus officinalis
AAATACTAGACAATCAACATTAGTGGTAAATTGTTTGTTAAACATCATCAAAACAAGAAGGCCAACAATACTACGTCGGACAACGCGTCGCAAATGAGAACTCAGCGCCAACAATCGATGGTCAGTTCTATCTTGAACCAACAAGCACGAGCTAAAGATCAGAAAATCAGGAATTAACTTAAAGTTCCAAATTCCGACAACGGTCAGATAATAAATGCAGCACCGGAACCCTTGCAGACATTCGACAAAGCACTGAATAGCCTGAAGGATTGAAGGAATCAAGAATAGAAGCCATTCCAAAGTCCCGTCACGCCGATTAAAGGTTGGGACAATCATATCCAAAGTATTCCAGACTCTTCTATAGAAGAACGAGGCTGAAATACTTTGGAGGGGGTATCTGTAGGCGTATAAAACTGCTTATAGGTCCCTTAACACAGCTCGGCACGGTGATTCGACAAACCAACGAACCATCGGGCGACGTATCCAAACATGATCGCTAGACCACAACATTGAAGCCAAGTGACACGCGACGAAGCGGATTAACGAGGCGACGAGGATAACGAACCACACGCAAACAATGGAATACATCCACTCGCGTGCGGAATCAAGGTAACAGTTCGGTGAGTCAACGAGTCATCCAACCGTAGAACGGATTCGAACTCAAACACCAAAGCGGATTTACTGCCAAATCAGGATTCAGATCAATAAGTCAGAACCCAAATCACCAACGAAACCGCGAAACCGGACGACGGACAAAACGACAAACACCAAGAAGGCTCGGTCAAAAACCAAGCCACCTTGGTGGCTCGGCCAAAACCGAGCCACCTTTAGGTGGCTCGGTGGTCGAGCCACCCATGGGTGGCTCGGCACAGTGCCGGCCACCTATGGGTGGCTCCAAAGCGGATTTACTGCCAAATCAGGATTCAGATCAATAAGTCAGAACCCAAATCACCAACGAAACCGCGAAACCGGACGACGGACAAAACGACAAACACCAAGAAGGCTCGGTCAAAAACCAAGCCACCTTGGCCTAGCCGGCCAGATCTGTGCCAAGGCACAGATCTTAGAGCCTATAAATAGACCCCTGAGGCTCATTTGTCAAAGGTTGGAACTTTTGGAGCCGAAACTCTGATGAATTGAGAACTGAGCTCGGACTTTCGAAGCTTTTCATACTTGGACTTCCAGATCTGATTCTTAGCGATCGTCCACGCCAAATATGGCAGGGGGGGGGGATGGACTTCCAGATCTGATTCTTAGCGATCGTCCACGCCAAATATGGCAGGAGTTCGAGAGAGATCAGATCTGAGATCTACGCGGTTTCCCTCCGGATCAAAGCTTGGACTTTGATCCTGAGAACTAAAGGCTACTATCTCCTTGGTGAAATAGTACCCTCGGCTATTATTTCATTCGTGAAATAACACCCGTTATACCATGTAGATCCGACCGGATCTAGATCGCGCGGTGGTCCACGGATAAACCCCGGCGCAGGCAAAGAACCCACACAAGCGAGTGACCGCAAAACAGGAGCTCGCGATTCGTTCGACATAAAAGAAAAGTTATAATTTTTTATTTCTTTGTTTTTTTGATTTCGTTATAACCGGATCTTATAAAAAGACCGGATCTTTTTGTAACCGATAAACAATTACTTGAGTGCAATGAATTCAATAATGAAGAAAGCTATGATTTTTCCCGCGAACACTGCCCTCAAATTGCATGGGCTACTCTGACTCGCAGGCGAATCTCGCGGAAGTTTATCAAGGTAATTTTTACCGTCTACAACTATAAGTTTAGTTATGAAATTACGATATAAATGTTTGTTATTGTAAAACATTCAGTTATAGTGCACATCACGCTGACACATACTTTTGTCGAGGTTGCTTGTATACAAAGGATAAGACTTTCGTGTTCTTATGCAAGGTCTCAATTTAGTAGAATAATCTTATTATAAATGCCCTTACGCGTGTCATTATGCGAACTTGACTTGGTTTACGTTCAGCTTGTTTGTTGAGATCTTCTCATCTAATGTCTGAAATGTTAATCCTTTCATTTTTCTATTGTTGCATTGTTCTTAAAGAGCATATTACGACAGTTGAGAAGTGTGATTTAATAGAATGGTCCAATGTTTATACCCATAACTGTTCAAGATGACTGCTTGGTTTGATGAACCAGTTGATTACACAGGTAGGGCAAGAATTGGAGGTCAATACTACTTACCATCGGTTTCTTATCAAAGATTAATTATTGGATTTATTGCTTCTTTCTGAAATTAAAAAAATTCCCAAGATGCTCCTTTCACACGACTCTTTTCCCTAAATTTCTTCTAGATTCCAAGAATATGTTGTATACCCATCTTGTCTCAAACTTCCCACCTAAATTCGTTTTGTGAAACTAAAAGATGCCTAAGCTGATATCAGTGAAAAATTTCAAGTATAACTTTTTTCCTACTTTCTATTCTAGAATGTATTGTGTAACCGTCTTATCTCTCAATTCTGTCCTTTTTCCATTTCCACTTATTTGGCAGTTGGACTTATCTTAAAGTACGCCGTCATGTAGCCAAATCTGGGTTGAAACCCACTTATGGATGGAATTTTCTCATGTTGTTTACTCTCTTTAAAATTGCCAAGAGATGTTACCGGCCTGCAATCACTTTGTTCCACATAATATTGTTAAACATATTTGTGTGGAAGTTTCAATTTGCATTTGCACTTAATATTCATTATGTTGCAAGTGCCAACCTTCTCCACAAATTAATAGCCTAATTAATTGGTTTTTCAGTTCATCATCTTTGTTTTTGCTGATAGATCCCTATTAGGGAACTACTCTGAACATTATTTTCAGAAATCTTCTCAAATTCAACAAATTCCTTTGTTTCAACTTTTGTATTGGAATACAACCAAAAATTCTTAAATGCGAAAGGTTTACCTCTTTTCTGCTCCACGCTTCATCCGGTATTCCACCATCCAAGGGAACTGAGGGACCGCGGTTGATTAGGTAGGCTGCGGTATTGATAGCTTCAGCCCATACGAACTTGGGCAAGCCGACATATATCCTCATGCTTCTGGCACGTTCATTCAAAGTTCTATTCATACGTTCTGCTACACCATTCTACTGCGGTGTCATGGGAACAGTTTTCTCCATCTTGATCCCGTTGTTTGCGCAAAATTCTTTGAATCTATTGTCTTTGTACTCTCCTCCATTGTCTGACCTTAACCGCTTTATCTTCAAACCAGTTTCATTTTCCACCATGGCCTTCCATTTTCTGAAGGTATCAACGACTTCTGATTTCTTCTTCAGAAAATAGACCCACAGATTCCTTGTAGAATTATCAATGAAGGTGACATAGTACAGTGAACCTGCAAGAGATAAAACTGGAGATGGCCCCCATACGTCGGTATGAACCAACTCTAACTTTTCTACCTTAGGTGTCTTGCTAATCTTTGCAAAACTAAATTTCTTCTGTTTACCAAAGATGCAATCCTCGCATAGGCCAACATCCACATTCTTCAGATCCGGCAGCTTCCCTTTTGACAGAAGTGTCTTCATCCATTTCTCGCTCATACGGCCAAGCCTTTAGTGCCATAGGTTCTATTTTTCATCTGCATCTGTTACTGCAATAATTTTCTCTAGGTTAGAGGTTACATAGAGAGTACCACTTTTCTTACCTCGAGCAATGACGAGAGCTCCTTTGGTAATCTTCCATTCATGACCTCAGAAAGTTATACAGCAACCCTCTCCATCAAGCTATCCTACGAAGATCAAATTTTTTTTAAGGCCAGGAATATTTCTCACTCCTTGCAGCTTACATGTGGTCTGATTTGGCAATTTTAATCAGATGTCTCCCTTACCAACGATCTTCAAGGTTTCATCATCTGCTAGATGTACCTTTTCGAAATCACCGCTGACGTTGTTCTCCAAGATTTCCCGGCAAGGGGTGGCATGGTAGGATGCTCCTAAATTAAGAATCCATGATTCAATCGAACCGTTGACGCTTAGAATCATAGCATCACCTCCTTCCTCGGTCACGTTGGCAGACTCTTGTGCGTTGGTATTTTTCTTCGATGCCCGACACTCCCTCTTGAAATGACCCTTCTAGAATTGTAGCACTTAAAATCTTTCTTTCCCAATCTAGATTTGCTTGTTCTAGAATTTAATTTGTCGTGCTTTGAACTTCTTCCTGAAAACCAATCTAGAAAAGGTTGCTTTTACGGTGAAGTGAACCACACAACAATACTGAAGCAGAGACATTAAGGTCAAATTGGCCTGAGGAAAGTGAAAGAAAGGGAATGGGCGCCCAAATGAAAACCCGTACTCTGAAAGTTTTGATGTTGTAGTTATTGATGTATTGCTTATATGTGAGATGCACTTGGTAAGCGGCCTACCTACTTGTTATTGATGGATGTCTTGAGTGCTTTAGTTATTGAAATGCCCTAAAATTTTTGAAGATTAAGATCGAACTATGTTTATGCTCAAATCTCTACAGAAAAGAATGGTTTTAGTTTTCAGGGTGCCTCGTTCCATTTTCCATTTGTTAGTGTTGTTATACTTATAAGGAACATAAGTATTTCTTCCCACATTTTGTGAAATAACTTGTCTGGATGTTTTCTCATTTGAGAGCTTTTGAGGTAATAGCTGGTTGACTTGGCAGTGAGGTATATTGTGAAGGTGTTAAGCATGAAAAAGAGCTAAAAACGATCTTTGCTTATAGGACAGAAAATAAAAGGTTAAAGCGGAAAGCGTTGCTATAAGTGGGTGTATGGGGTTGATATGTGCAAATAGGACAGAAAATAGAATATCGAGGTGGTGCTATTAGCTGCTTTGAGTGGGATTTTAGTGATTTTATTATTCTTTGTCTGAGCAGACTACGTACTATGTATATCAAGTGTACTGTGTTAGACCCTAGAGGGGGGGTGATTAGGGTCTTATGCTAATCTAATCCGATTGAACACATTTTTTTTTTTGCAAGTGGAAAAATGTATTAAGTGAAATACATTGTTTACTTACAAAATTAAATTATTATTGAAAGTAGATATGTAAAGATGATACGACAATATCATTTTATATTTTATAGTTATTAATATTATATTATATTTTCAATTATATTTTGATAGCTACATATAAATGGTCTGAAAGTGGATTTTATATACTAGATAATTAAAGTAACAACATAAAAACAGCATAACACTGATGATAGTAAGTTTGACACCTGATGATGGGTTTCATTCATATTATAGCCCTTAGATTAATTTAAGCCCGATCCACATATCCTGGCCCATTAAGCACCGAGCCCCATCTCCCATTCTCAGTTGTGTCCAAAGCTCTCCAAAACCCTCGCTTCCATTTCCCCCCTCTGATCGTCGCCCCCAATGGCGTCGCAGCGACGTCTAACCCTAACCCTAACCCGCCATTTCCGATCTCTCCTCTCCACATCTCCTCCTCCTTTTCTAATCAAATCTCAAACCCTAACTCATCGATCTCTTCACCTCTCAACCCTCAAAAACCCTCACTCTAACTCTATCCTCCCACTTTATCAACATCAATCTATCGATCCTACTCAAAGTCGCCATTTCTCTTCTCGACCTTTGGATTCATTGGGAGACGATGATGAAGACGACAAAGAGGAAGAAGAAGGAGAATACGAAGAAGAAGAAGAAGATGATGATGATGATGAAGGTGATGAGAGCTGCAATGGATCGGTGAAGACATTTCGAGCGAGTGGGAAATCTGAGGAGGAGAAAGCGAACGAGGCTGCTGATATCGGGTACAAAGTGATTGGGCCGCTTGATCCTTCAGAGCGGCCGTTTAAACCTTAGGAGCCTGTTTTTACTGTTGTCTACGTCATTGACTTTTGACTTTCTTTTGGTTTTAAAACTTTACAAGGTTTTGTCTTTGGGACTGTATTGTTTGTGTTTATTGTAGATTGGTTTGCACCAGTTTAAAGTTAGTAACGGGGAATCGATTTTCACTAAAAGGTTGAAGTTTTACGATGTTAATAGCAAGGTAAGGTGTTGCATATTGAAGACTTTAGGGTTCTTTTGATTTTTACAGTATATGCAACTTTCACCTTTAACGTGGAATTGTTAGTCTGGGGAATTTGGCTACATTGCAACAGGAAACTGTAAGTTTAGTTATGAAATTACGATATAAATTTTTGTTACTGTAAAACATTCAGTTATAGTGCACATCACACTGACACTTACTTTGTCGAGGTTGCTTATTTACAAGGGATAAGACTTTCGTGTTCTTATGTAAGGTCCCAATTCAGTACAATAATCTTGTTGTAAATGCCCTTACGCGTGTCATTATGCAAACTTGACTTGGTTTACGTTCGGCTTGTTTGCTGCAGAGCTTCTCATCTAATGTCTGAGATGTCAATCCTTCTATTTTTCTCTTGTTGCATTGTTCTTAAAGAGCATATTACGATAGTTGAGAAGTGTGATTTAATAGAATGGTCCAATATCTATACCCATAACTGTTCAAGATGACTACTTGGTTTGATGAACCAGTTGATTGCACAGGTAGGGCAGGAATTAGAGGTCAATACTACTTACCATCTGTTTCTTCTCAAAGATTAATTATTGGATTTATTGCTTCTTTCTGAAATTAAAAAAATTCCCAAGATGCTCCTTTAACACGACTCTTTTCCCTAATTTTTCTTCTAGATTCCTAGAATATGTTGTATACCCATCTTATCTCAAACTTCCCACCTAAATTCGTTTTGTGAAACTAAAAGATGCCTAAGCTGATATCAGTGACAAATTTCAAGTATAACGTTTTTCCTACTTTCTCTTCTAGAATGTATTGTGTAACCGTCTTATCTCTTAATTCTGTCATTTTTCTATTTCCAATTATTTGGCAGTTTGACTTATCTTAAAGTACGCCGTCATGAAGCCAAATCTGGGTTGAAACCCACTTATGGATGGAATTTTCTCATGTTGTTTACTCTCTTTAAAATTGCCAAGAGATGTTACCGGCCTGCAATCAATTTGTTCCACATAATATTGTTAAACATATTTGTGTGGAAGTTTCAATTTGCATTTGCACTTAATATTCATTATGTTGCAAGTGCCAACCTTCTCCACAAATTAATAGCCTAATTAATTGGTTTTTTAGTTCATCATCTTTGTTTTTGCTGATAGATTCATGTTGGGGAACTACTTCAGGACTAGTCTGAACATCATTTTCAGAAATCTCCTCAAATTCAACAAATTCCTTTGTTACAACTTTTGTATTGGAGCTACTTAATTCTGCAATTGATCTGTCTTTGTACATCACATTCTCATTGAATATGACATCTCTGCTTCTGATGATCTTCCGATTTTTATAATCCCAAAACCGGTAACCGAACTCATCACCACCATAACCAACAAAAACACATTTGTTAGATTTAGCATCAAGTTTACTTCTTTCAGCAGAATCTATGTGTACATAAGAGATACAACTAAAAATTCTTAAATGCGAAAGGTTTACCTTTTTTATGCTCCACGCTTCATCCGGTATTCCATCATCCAAGGGAACTGAGGGACCGCGGTTGATTAGGTAGGCTGCGGTATTGATAGCTTCAGCCCATACGAACTTGGGCAAGCCGACATGTATCCTCATGCTTCTAGCACGTTCATTCAAAGTTCTATTCATGCGTTCTGCTACACCATTCTACTGCGGTGTCATGGGAACAGTTTTCTCCATCTTGATCCGTTGTTTGCACAAAATTCTTTGAATCTACTGTCTTTGTACTCTCCTCCATTGTCTGACCTTAACCGCTTTATCTTCAAACCAGTTTCATTTTCCACCATGGCCTTCCATTTTCTGAAGGTATCAAAGACTTCTGATTTCTTCTTCAGAAAATAGACCCACAGATTCCTTGTAGAATCATCAATGAAGGTGACATAGTACAGTGAACCTGCAAGAGATGAAACTAGAGATGGCCCCCATACGTCGGTATGAACCAACTCTAACTTTTCTACCTTAGGTGTCTTGACAATCTTTGCAAAACTGAATTTCTTCTGTTTACCAAAGATGCAATCCTCGCATAGGCCAACATCCACATTCTTCAGATCCGGCAGCTTCCCTTTTGACAGAAGTGTCTTCATCCATTTCTCGCTCATATGGCCAATCCTTTAGTGCCATAGGTTCTATTTTTCATCTACATCTGTTACTGCAATAATATTCTCTAGATTAGAGGTTACATAGAGAGTACCACTTTTCTTACCTCGAGCAATGACGAGAGCTCCTTTGGTAATCTTCCATTCATGACCTGAGAAAGTTATACAGTAACCCTCTCCATCAAGCTGTCCTACGAAGATCAAATTTCTTTTAAGGCTAGGAATATTTCTCACTCCTTGCAGCTTACATGTGGTCTGATTTGGCAATTTTAATCGGATGTCTCCCTTACCAACGATCTTCAAGGTGTCATCATCTGCTAGATGTACCTTTTCGAAATCACCGCTGACGTTGTTCTCCAAGATTTCCCGGCAAGGGGTGGCATGGTAGGATGCTCCTAAATTAAGAATCCATGATTCAATCGGACAGTTGATGCTTAGAATCATAGCATCACCTCCTTCCTCGGTCATGTTGGCAGACTCTTGTGCGCTGGTATTTTTCTTCGATGCTCGACACTCCCTCTTGAAATGACCTTTCTTGCCACAATTGTAGCACTTAAAATCTTTCTTTTCCAATCTAGATTTGCTTGTTCTAGAATTTGATTTGTCGTGATTTGAACTTCTTCCTGAAAGCCAATCTAGAACAGGTTGCTTTTACGGTGAAGTGAACCACACAACAATACTGAAGCGGAGACATGAAGGTGAAATTGGCTCGAGAAAAGTGAAAGAAAGGGAATGAGCGCCCAAATGAAAACCCGTACTCTGAAAGTTTTGATGTTGTAGTTATTGATGTATTGCTTATATGTGAGATGCACTTGGTAAGCGGCCTACCTACTTGTTATTGATGGATATCTTGAGTGCTTTAGTTATTGAAATGCCCTAAAAATTTTGAAGATTAAGATCGAATTATGTTTATGCACACATCTCTACAGAAAAGAATGGTTTTAGTTTTCAGGGTGCCTCGTTCCATTTTCCATTTGTTAGTGGTGTTATACTTATAAGGAACATAAGTATTTCTTCCCACATTTTGTGAAATAATTTGTCTGGATGTTTTCTCATTTGAGAGCTTTTGAGGTAGTAGCTGGTTGACTTGGTAGTGAGGTATATTGTGAAGGTGTTAAGCATGAAAAAGAGCTAAAAACAATCTTTGCTAATAGGACAGAAAATAAAAGGTTAAAGCGGAAGGCGTTGGTATAAGTGGGTGTATGGGGTTGATATGTGCAAATAGGACAGAAAATAAAATATCGAGGTGGTGCTATTAGCTGCTTTGAGTGGGATTTTAGTGATTTTATTATTCTTTGTCTGAGCAGCCTACGTACTATGTATATCAAGTGTACTGAACCGCTGAACCGTTCAATATAAGTATATGTCACGTCAAATTAGAGGTACGAATTGGATTATCTTAATTAGTTGAATGAAATATGGTGATACGGTGTATTGAATATCTAGACGATCATCTAAGGTTTTAAGCACAGACAAATGACTTCGTATAGTAATTCCGGGCATACTATTCTTCCTAACAAAAAATTTCCCCTTTCTACCAACCAAATCATCAAGAGAAAAAGTAAAGAAATAAAGTGAAATAACACCGCTACACAAAAATTGTTTATTTAGGTTTTTTTACGGTGCGATCCTAGACTATGAACTCCTCACTCTAGATTGTACAAGTGAATTGAAAGTATGAAAGTCAAATTTTTTTGCAAGTTGAAAAATGTATTAAGTGAAATACATTGTTTACTTACAAAATTAAATTATTATTGAAAGTAGATATGTAAAGATGATACGACAATATCTTTTTATATTTTATAGTTATTAATATTATATTATATTTTCAATTATATTTTGATAGCTACATATAAATGATCTGAAAGTGGATTTTATATACTAAATTATTAAAGTAACAACATAAAAACAGCATAACACTGATGATAGTAAGTTTGACACCTGATGATAGGTTTCATTCATATTATAGCCCTTAGATTAATTTAAGCCCGACCCACATATCCTGGCCCATTAAGCACCGAGCCCCATCTCCCATTCTCAGTTGTGTCCAAACCTCTCCAAAACCCACGCTTCCATTTCCCCCCTCTGATCGCCGCCCCCAATGGCGTCGCAGCGACGTCTAACCCTAACCCTAACCCGCCATTTCCGATCTCTCCTCTCCACATCTCCTCCTCCTTCTCTAATCAAATCTCAAACCCTAACTCTTCGATCTCTTCACCTCTCAACCCTCAAAAACCCTCACTCCAACTCTATCCTCCCACTTTATCAACATCAATCTATCGATCCTACTCACTCAAAAACCCTCACTCCAACTCTATCCTCCCACTTTATCAACATCAATCTATCGATCCTACTCAAAGTTGCCTTTTCTCTTCTCGACCTTTGGATCCATTAGGAGACGATGATGAAGACGACAAAGAGGAAGAAGAAGGATAATACGAAGAAGAAGAAGAAGATGATGATGATGATGAAGGCGATGAGAGCTGCAATGGATCGGTGAAGACATTTTGAGCGAGTGGGAAATCTGAGGAGGAGAAAGCGAACGAGGCTGCTGATATCGGGTACAAAGTGATTGGGCCGCTTGATCCTTCAGAGCGACCGTTTAAACCTTAGGAGCCTGTTTTTACTGTTGTCCAGGTCAGTGACTTTTGACTTTCTTTTGGTTTTATTTTACTGTTGTCCAGGTCAGTGACTTTTGACTTTCTTTTGGTTTTAAAACTTTACAAGGTTTTGTCTTTGGGACTGTATTGTTTGTGTTTATTGTAGATTGGTTCGCACCAGTTTAAAGTTAGTAACTGGGAATCGATTTTCACTGAAAGGTTGAAGTTTTGCGATGTTAATGGCAAGGTAAGGTGTTGCGCATTGAAGACTTTAGGGTTCTTTTGATTTTTACAGTATATGCAACTTTCACCTGTAACGTGGAATTGTTAGTCTGGGGAATTTGGCTACATTGCAACAGGAAACTGTAAGTTTAGTTATGAAATTACAATATAAATTTTTGTTACTGTAAAACATTCAGTTATAGTGCACATCACACTGACACATACTTTTGTCGAGGTTGCTTGTTTACAAAGGATAAGACTTTTGTGTTCTTATGTAAGGTCCCAATTCAGTAGAATAATCTTGTTGTAAATGCCCTTACGCGTGTCATTATGCAAACTTGACTTGGTTTACGTTCGGCTTGTTTGCTGCAGAGCTTCTCATCTAATGTCTGAGATGTCAATCCTTCCATTTTTCTCTTGTTGCATTGTTCTTAAAGACCATATTACGACAGTTGAGAAGTGTGATTTAATAGAATGGTCCAATATCTATACCCATAACTGTTCAAGATGACTACTTGGTTTGATGACTACTTGGTATCAAAGACTTCTGATTTCTTCTTCAGACAATAGACCCACAGATTCCTTGTAGAATCATCAATGAAGGTGACATAGTACAGTGAACCTGCAAGAGATGAAACTAGAGATGGCCCCCATACGTCGGTATGAACCAACTCTAACTTTTCTACCTTAGGTGTCTTGCCAATCTTTGCAAAACTAAATTTCTTCTATTTACCAAAGATGCAATCCTCGCATAGGCCAACATCCACATTCTTCAGATCCGGTAGCTTCCCTTTTGACAGAAGTGTCTTCATCCATTTCTCGCTCATATGGCCAAGCCTTTAGTGCCATAGGTTCTATTTTTCATCTACATCTGTTACTGTAGTAATATTCTCTAGGTTAGAGGTTACATAGAGAGTACCACTTTTCTTACCTCGAGCAATGACGAGAGCTCCTTTGGTAATCTTCCATTCATGACCTGAGAAAGTTATACAGTAACCCTCTCCATCAAGCTGTCCTACGAAGATCAAATTTCTTTTAAGTCCAGGAATATTTCTCACTCCTTGCAGCTTACATGTGGTCTGATTTGGCAATTTTAATCGGATGTCTCTCTTACCAACGATCTTCAAGGTTTCATCATATGCTAGATGTACCTTTTCGAAATCACCACTGACGTTGTTCTCCAAGATTTCCCGGTAAGGGGTGGCATGGTAGGATGCTCCTAAATTAAGAATCCATGATTCAATCGGACCGTTGACACTTGGAATCATAGCATCACCTCCTTCCTCGGTCACGTTGGCAGACTCTTGTGCGCTGGTATTTTTCTTCGATGCCCGACACTCCCTCTTGAAATGACCTTTCTTGCCACAATTGTAGCACTTAAAATCTTTCTTTCCCAATCTAGATTTGCTTGTTCTAGAATTTGATTTGCCGTGATTTGAACTTCTTCCTGAAAGCCAATCTAGAAAAGGTTGCTTTTACGGTGAAGTGAACCACACAACAATACTGAAGCAGAGACATGAAGGTGAAATTGGCCCGAGGAAAGTGAAAGAAAGGGAATGAGCGCCCAAATGAAAACCCGTACTCTGAAAGTTTTGATGTTGTAGTTATTGAGTATTGCTTATATGTGAGATGCACTTGGTAAGCGGCCTACCTACTTGTTATTGATGGATGTCTTGAGTGCTTTAGTTATTGAAATGCCCTAAAAATTTTGAAGATTAAGATCGAACTATGTATATGCTCAAATCTCTACAGAAAAGAATGGTTTTAGTTTTCAGGGTGTCTCGTTCCATTTTCCATTTGTTAGTGGTGTTATACTTATAAGGAACATAAGTATTTCTTCCCACATTTTGTGAAATAATTTGTCTGGATGTTTTCTCATTTGAGAGCTTTTGAGGTAGTAGCTGGTTGACTTGGCAGTGAGGTATATTGTGAAGGTGTTAAGCATGAAAAAGAGCAAAAAACGATCTTTGCTAATAGGACAGAAAATAAAAGGTTAAAGCGGAAAGCGTTGCTATAAGTGGGTGTATGGGGTTGATATGTGCAAATAGGACAGAAAATAGAATATCGAGGTGGTGCTATTAGCTGCTTTGAGTGGGATTTTAGTGATTTTATTAATTCTTTGTCTGAGCAGACTACGTACTATGTATATCAAGTGTACTGAACCACTCATTATAAGTATATGTCACGTCAAATTAGAGGTACGAATTGGATTATCTAAATTAGTTGAATGGAATTTGGTGATACGGTGTATTGAATATCTAGACGATCATCTAAGGTTTCAAGCACAGACAAATGACTCCGTATAGTGATTCCGTGCATACTATTCTTCCTAACAAAAAATTTCCCCTTTCTACCGACCAAATCATCAAGAGAAAAAGTAAAGAAATAAAGTGAAATAACACCGCTACAAAAAAAATTTTTATTTAGGTTTTTTTGCGGTGCGATCCTAGGCTATGAACTCCTCACTCTAGAATGTACAAGTGAATTGAAAGTATGAAAGTCACATTTTTTTTTGCAAGTGGAAAAATGTATTAAGTGAAATACATTGTTTACTTACAAAATTAAATTATTATTGAAAGTAGATATGTAAAGATGATACGACAATATCATTTTATATTTTATAGTTATTAATATTATATTATATTTTCAATTATATTTTGATAGCTACATATAAATGATCTGAAAGTGGATTTTATATACTTGATAATTAAAGTAACAACATAAAAATAGCATAACACTGATGACAGTAAGTTTGACACCTGATGATGGGTTTCATTCTTATTATAGCCCTTAGATTAATTTAAGCCCGATCCACATATCCTGGCCCATTAAGCACCGAGCCCCATCTCCCATTCTCAGTTGTGTCCAAACCTCTCCAAAACCCTCGCTTCCATTTCCCCCCTCTGATCGCCACCCCCAATGGCGTCGCAGCGACGACTAACCCTAACCCTAACCCGCCATTTCCGATCTCCCTCTCCACATCTCCTCCTCCTTCTCTAATCAAATCTCAAACCCTAACTCTTCGATCTCTTCACCTCTCAACCCTCAAAAACCCTCACTCCAACTCTATCCTCCCACTTTATCAACATCAATCTATCGATCCTACTCAAAGTCGCCATTTCTCTTCTCGACCTTTGGATCCATTGGGAGACGATGATGAAGACGACAAAGAGGAAGAAGAAGGAGAATACGAAGAAGAAGAAGAAGAAGATGATGATGATGATGAAAGCGATGAGAGCTGCAATGGATCGGTGAATACATTTCGAGCGAGTGGGAAATCTGAGGAGAAAGCGAACGAGGCTGCTGATATCGAGTACAAAGTGATTGGGCCGCTTGATCCTTCAGAGCGGCCGTTTAAACCTTAGGAGCCTGTTTTTACTGTTGTCCAGGTCAGTGACTTTTAGCTTTCTTTTGGTTTTAAAACTTTACAAGGTTTTGTCTTTGGGACTATATTGTTTGTGTTTATTATAGATTGGTTCGCACCAGTTTAAAGTTAGTAACGGGGAATCGATTTTCACTGAAAGGTTGAAGTTTTGCGATGTTAATGGCAAGGTAAGGTGTTGCGTATTGAAGGCTTTAGGGTTCTTTTGATTTTTACAGTATATGCAACTTTGACCTGTAACGTGAAATTATTAGTCTGGGGAATTTGGCTACATTGCAACAGGAAACTGTATGTTTAGTTATGAAATTACGATATAAATTTTTGTTACTGTAAAACATTCAGTTATAGTGCACATCACACTGACACATACTTTTGTCGAGGTTGATTGTTTACAAAGGATAAGACTTTCGTGTTCTTATGTAAGGTCCCAATTCAGTAGAATAATCTTGTTGTAAATGCCCTTACGCGTGTCGTTATGCAAACTTGACTTGGTTTACGTTCGGCTTGTTTGCTGCAGAGCTTCTCATCTAATGTCTGAGATGTCAATCCTTTCATTTTTCTCTTGTTGCATTGTTCTTAAAGAGCATATTACGACAGTTGAGAAGTGTGATTTAATAGAATGGTCCAATATCTATACCCATAAATGTTCAAGATGACTACTTGGTTTGATAAACCAGTTGATTACACAGGTAGGGCAGGAATTAGAGGTTAATACTACATACCATATGTTTCTTCTCAAAGATTAATTATTGGATTTATTGCTTCTTTCTGAAATTAAAAAAATTTCCAAGATGCTTCATTAACACGACTCTTTTCCTTAATTTTTCTTCTAGATTCCTAGAATTTGTTGTATACCCATCTTATCTCAAACTTCCCACCTAAATTCGTTTTGTGAAACTAAAAGATGCCTAAGCTGATATCAGTGACAAATTTCAAGTATAACGTTTTTCCTACTTTCTCTTCTAGAATGTATTGTGTAACCGTCTTATCTCTTAATTCTGTTATTTTTCCATTTCCAATTATTTGGCAGTTTAACTTATCTTAAAGTACGCCGTCATGTAGCCAAATCTGGGTTGAAACCCACTTATGGATGGAATTTTCTCATGTTGTTTACTCTCTTTAAAATTGCCAAGAGATGTTACCGGCCTGCAATCACTTTGTTCCACATAATATTGTTAAATATATTTGTGTGGAAGTTTCAATTTGCATTTGCACTTAATATTCATTATGTTGCAAGTGCGAACCTTCTCCACAAATTAATAGCCTAATTAATTGGTTTTTTAGTTCAGCATCTTTGTTTTTGCTGATAGATTCCTGTTGGGGAACTACTTCAGGACTAGTTTGAACATCATTTTCAGAAATCTCCTCAAATTCAACAAATTCCTTTGTTTTAACTTTTTTATTGGAGCTACTTGATTCTGCAATTGATCTGTCTTTGTACATTACATTCTCATTGAATATGACCTCTCTGCTTCTGATAATCTTCGGATTTTTATAATCCCAAATCCGGTAACCGAACTCATCACCACCATAACCAACAAAAACACATTTGTTAGATTTAGCATCAAGTTTACTTCTTTCAGCAGAATCTATGTGTACATAAGAGATACAACTAAAAATTCTTAAATGCAAAAGGTTTACCTCTTTTCTGCTCCACGATTCATCCGGTATTCCACCATCCAAGGGAACCGAGGGACCGTGGTTGATTAGGTAGGCTGAGGTATTGATAGCTTCAGCCCATAGGAACTTGGGCAAGCCGACATGTATCCTCATGGTTCTGGCACATTCATTCAAAGTTCTATTCATGCGTTCCGCTACACCATTCTGCTGCGATGTCATGGTAATAGTTTTCTCCATCTTGATCCCGTTGTTTGCGCAAAATTCTTTGAATCTACTGTCTTTGTACTCTCCTCCATTGTCTGGCCTTAACCGCTTTATCTTCAAACCAGTTTTATTTTCCACCATGGCCTTCCATTTTCTGAAGGTATCAAAGACTTCTGATTTCTTCTTCAGAAAATAGACCCACACATTCCTTGTAGAATCATCAGTGAAGGTGACATAGTACAGTGAACCTGCAAGAGATAAAACTGGAGATGGCCCCCATACGTCTTATGAACCAACTCTAACTTTTCTGCCTTGGGTGTCTTGCCAATCTTTACAAAACTGACTTTCTTCTGTTTGCCAAAGATGCAATCCTCGCATAGGCCAACATCCACATTCTTCAGATCCGGCAGCTTCCCTTTTGACAGAAGTATCTTCATCCATTTCTCGCTCATATGGCCAAGCCTTTAGTGCCATAGGTTTGATTTTTCATCTGCATCTGTTACACCAATAATATTCTCTAGGTTAGAGGTTACATAGAGAGTACCGCTTTTCTTACCTCGAGCAATGACGAGTGCTCCTTTGGTAATCTTCCATTCATGACCTGAGAAAGTTATACAGTAACCTTCTCCATCAAGCTGTCCTACGGAGATCAAATTTCTTTTAAGGCTAGGAATATGTCTCACTCCTTGCAACTTCCATGTGGTCTGATTTGGCAATTTTAATCGGATGTCTCCTTACCAACGATCTTCAAGGTTTCATCATCTGCTAGATGTACCTTTTCGAAATCACCGTTGACGTAGTTCTCCATGATTTTCCGGCAATGGGTGGCAAGGTAGGATGCTCCTAAATTAAGAATCCATGATTCAATCGGACCGTTGACGCTTAGAATCATAACATCACCTCCTTCCTCGGTCACGTTAGCAGACTCCTGTGCGCCGGTATTTTTCTTCGATGCCCGACACTCCCTCTTGAAATGAACCTTCTTGCCACAATTGTAGCACTTAAAATTTTTCTTTCCCGATCTAGATTTGCTTGTTCTAGAATTTGATTTGCCATGATTTGAACTTCTTCTTGAAAGCCAATCTAGAAAAGGTTACTTTTACGGTGAAGTGAACCACACAACAATACTGAAGCAGAGACATTAAGGTGAAATTGGCCTGAGGAAAGTGAAAGAAAGGGAATGAGCGCCCAAATGAAAACCCGTACTCTGAAAGTTTTAATGTTGTAGTTATTCATGTATTGCTTATATATGAGATGCACTTGGTAAGCGGCCTACCTACTAGTTATTGATGGATGTCTTGAGTGCTTTAGTTATTGAAATGCCCTGAAAATTTTGACGATTAAGATCAAACTATGTTTGTGTTCAAATCTCTACAGAAAATAATGGTTTCAGTTTTCAGGGTGCCTCTTTCCATTTTCCATTTGTTAGTGGTGTTATACTTATAAGGAACATACGTATTTCTTCCCACATTTTGTGAAATAATTTGTCGGGATGTTTTCTCGTTTGAGAGCTTTTGACGTAGTAGCTGGTTGACTTGGCAGTGAGGTATATTGTGAAGGTGTTAAGCATGAAAAGGAGCTAAAAACGTTCTTTGCTAATAGGACAGAAAATAAAAGGTTAAAGCGGAAAGCGTTGCTATAAGTGGGTGTATGGGGTTGATATGTGCAAATAGGACAGAAAATAGAATATCGAGGTGGTGCTATTAGCTGCTTTGAGTGGGATTTTAGTGATTTTATTATTCTTTGTCTGAGCAGACTATGTACTATGTATATCAAGTGTACTGAATCGCTCATTATAAGTATATGTCACGTCAAATTAGAGGTACGAATTGGATTATCTTAATTAGTTGAATGAAATATGGTGATACGGTGTATTGAATATCTAGACGATCATCTAAGGTTTCAAGCACAGACAAATGAATCTGTATAGTGATTCCGCGCATACCATTCTTCCTAACAAAAAATTTCCCCCTTGTACCGACCAAATCATCAAGAGAAAAAGTAAAGAAATAAAGTAAAATAACACCGCTACAAAAAATTTATTTATTTAAGTTTTTTTTTGTGGTGCGATCCTAGACTATCAACTCCTCACTCTAGAATGTACAAGTGAATTGAAAGTATGAAAGTCACATTTTTTTTTGCAGGTGGAAAAATATATTAAGTGAAATACATTGTGTACTTACAAAATTAAATTATTATTGAAAGTAGATATGTAAAGATGATACATCAATATCATTTTATATTTTATAGTTATTAATATTATATTATATTTTCCATTATCTTTTGATAGCTACATATAAATGATCTGAAAGTGGATTTTATATACTTGATAATTAAAGTAACAACATAAAAATAGCATAACACTGATGACAGTAAGTTTGACACCTGATGATGGGTTTCATTCTTATTATAGCCCTTAGATTAATTTAAGCGCGATCCACATATCCTGGCCCATTAAGCACCAAGCCCCATCTCCCATTCTCAGTTGTGTCGAAACCTCTCCAAAACCCTCGCTTCCATTTCCCCCCTCTGATCGCCGCCCCCAATGGCGTCGCAACGACGCCTAACCCTAACCATAACCCGCCATTTCAAATCTCTCCTCTCCTCATCTCCTCCTCCTTCTCTAATCAAATCTCAAACCCTAACTCTTTGCCATTTCAAATCTCTCCTCTCCTCATCTCCTCCTCCTTCTCTAATCAAATCTCAAACCCTAACTCTTTGATCTCTTCACCTCTCAACACTCAAAAACCCTCACTCCAACTCTATCCTCCCACTCTATCAACATCAATCTATCGATCCTACTCGAAGTCGCCATTTCTCTTCTCGACCTTTGGATCCATTGGGAGACGATGATGAAGATGACGAAGAGGAAGAAGAAGGAGAATACAAAGAAGAAGAAGAAGAAGATGATGATGATGATGATGAAGGCGTTGACAGCTGCAATGGATCGGTGAAGACATTTCGAGCGAGTGGGAAATCTGTGGAGGAGAAAGCGAACGAGGCTGCTGATATCGGGTACAAAGTGATTGGGCCGATTGATCCTTCAGAGTGTCTGTTTAAACCTTGGGAGCCTGTTTTTGCTGTTGTCCAGGTCTGTGACTTTTGACTTGCTTTTGGTTTTAAAACTTTTACAACGTTTTTTCTTTGGGACTGTATTGTTTGTGTTTATTGTAGATTGGTTCGCACCAGTTTAAAGTTAGTAACGGGGAAACGATTTTCACTGAAAGGTTGAAGTTTGGCGATGTTAATGGCAAGGTAAGGTGTTGCGTATTGAAGACTTTAGGGTTCTTTTGATTTTTACAGTATATGCAACTTTCACCTGTAACGTGGAATTGTTAGTCTGGGGAATTTGGCTACATTGCAACAGGAAACTATAAGTTTAGTTATGAAATTACGATATAAATGTTTGTTACAGTAAATTATTCAGTTATAGTGCACATCACGCTGACACATACTTTTGTCGAGGTTGCTTGTATACAAAGGATAAGACTTTCGTGTTCTTATGCAAGGTCCCAATTCAGTAGAATAATCTTGTTGTAAATGCCCTTACGCGTGTCATTATGCAAACTTGACTTGGTTTACGTTCAGCTTGTTTGCTGCAGAGCTTCTCATCTAATGTCTGAGATGTCAATCCTTCCATTTTTCTCTTGTTGCATTGTTCTTAAAGAGCATATTACGACAGTTGAGAAGTGTGATTTAATAGAATGGTCCAATGTCTATACCCAAGATGCTCCTTTAACACGGCTTGGTTTGATGAACCTTTCTCTTGTTATTGTTCTTAAAGAGCATATTACGACAGTTGAGAAGTGTGATTTAATAGAATGGTCCAATGTCTATACCCAAGATGCTCCTTTAACACGGCTCTTTTCCCTAATTTTTCTTCTAGATTCCTAGAATATGCTGTATACCCATCTTATCTCAAACTTCCCACCCAAATTCATTTTTTGAAACTAAAAGATGCTTAAGCTGATATCAGTGACAAATTTCAAGTATAACTTTTTTTCTAGATTGGCATAAGACCCTAATCACCCCCCTCTAGGGTCTAACATATTAGAGTGTTGACTGAGGTGATGCAAGGTGAGCAGAGCGATGATTTGGAGGATACAGGTTCAGTAGAGCAGAATCAGGGACTAATAGTTCATGTTCAAGATTTGATTTCGGTTCGAAGACCTAGGAGAGACATACGATTGCCATCTAGGTATACAAATACAGTCATTGCTTATGCACTTTATTTTGAGAGTGTCGATGAGATGATTCCTACTATATTCAGAGTGGCTGAGTAGAGTTTGTTCGCGGGAAAAATCGTGTCTTTCTTCATTGATATCATTGCCATCTTAGTTAACAACTTTATGCGTTACAAAGATCCGGTCTTTTTATAAGATCCGGTTACAATGAAAATCAAAATACAAAAAAAGAAAGATTACAATTTATTTCCTTTTATGTCGAACGAATCGCGAGCTCCTGTTTTGCGGTCACTCGCTTTGTGTGGGTTCTTTGCCTGCGCCGGGGTTATTTGCCGTGGACCACCGCGTGATCTCGATCCGGTCGGATCTACACGATATGACGGGTATTATCTCACGAAGGAAATAATAGCCGGGTGGGGTACTAATTCACCAAGGAAATAGTAGCCCAAGTGTCGAAATCGACCAAGCGAATTCGAGACTCTTCTCGGGATCTAAGAACCAAGCTTAGATCCGGAGGAAAATCGTGTAGATCTCAGATCCGGTCCCTCTCGAACACTTGCCTTGTTTGGCGTGGATGATCGCCGAGAACCGGATCTCAAAGTCCAAGTCTTCAATCTTCTAAAGCTCCAATCTTTTTTAGATCTCAGATTCCAATCCGGCAGAGCTTCGACCCTCCCAAAATCCAACCTCTGAAATGAACAATGCCTTGGCCTATTTATAGGCACTCAGAACTGTGCATTTGCACAGTTCTGAGCCTAGCCACCTGTGGGTGGCTCGGCTCTTGGCCGAGCCACCCACAGGTGGCTCGGCCTTGGCCGAGCCACCTGCAGGTGGCTCGGCTTTGGCCGAGCCACCTGCA
>NC_033801.1:57655881-57659326 GCF_001876935.1 Asparagus officinalis
TGATCTTCTGGAGCGATAGGGATTTGATTGTAACCTGAATATCCATCCAGGAAACAGTAGAACTCGTGTTCTGCTAAACGCTCTAACATTTGGTCAATGAAAGGAAAAGGGAAGTGATCTTTCCTAGTGGCTAAGTTGAGCTTTCGATAGTCAATACAGACTCGCCATCCAGTTTGGATCCGAGTGGGAATCAGCTCATTAGCCTCATTTTGGATCACGGTGATCCCAGATTTCTTTGGAACAACTTGGACTGGACTCACCCAAGAACTATCAGAAATGAGATAAATGATCCTATGATCGAGACATTTCAAAATGTCTTTCCTAACGGCTTCTTTCATTACTGGGTTTAACCTACGTTGAGCATCTCTAGTAGGTTTGGCATCATCTATCAAATGGATTCGGTGTTGAACAATGGTTGGACTAATCCCTTTGATATCAGCCATGGTCCATCCAATGGCTTCCCTATTCTCTCTTAAAACAGCTAAGAGAGCTTCCTTTTGACCGGTAGTCAACTCAGAAGAAATGATAACTGGTAAAGACTCGTTCTCCCCTAAGTAGGCATACTCTAGATTTTCGGGTAGAGGTTTGAGCTCTAACTTAGGGGGTTCCTCCACAGATGGGCGAAGCTGGACTCGGGGTTCTATCTCTAAAGGTTCTCGTTGCCAGCCAACAGCAAAAACATGATTGACCAGCGGTTCTATCTCAAGATCGTCATCAGAAAGCTCCTCAATCATTAAGTCAGATGCAATTGAATCAGACTCACACTCTCCCTCTTGTTGTTCACTGGATATTCCTTGAATGAAATTCACTTCCATGGGTTCATCAGATGGATCACTAGGCTGTCTCCCTAAGTTGAAAATATTGAGGTCAACAGTTATATTCCCAAAAGATAGTTTCATTTGACCGGTTCTACAATATATCAAAGCATTTGAGGTGGCTAAGAACGGTCTTCCTAGAATGACGGGAATTTGACTTTTGAGATTGGAAACGGGCTGCGTTTCCAAGACAATAAAATCAACTGGGAAAATGAACTCTCCAACTTTGATCAGAACATCCTCTACCTCTCCTTTGGGAATTTTTACAGATCTATCAGCTAACTGTAGAGTGCATCTTGTAGGTTTAAGTTCTCCTACACCTAGCTGTTGATAGACTGAATAAGGAAGGAGGTTGACGCTGGCTCCCAAGTCTAGAAGTGTCTTATCAATGTGAGTGTTACCTATGACGCATGGAATTGTGGGACAACCAGGGTCCTTATATTTTAACGGTATTGGTTTTGAAAAATTTCACTGAGGTTGGCAGCTAAGAAGACTTTCTTGGGGACGTTGGTGGTTCTTTTCTTAGTGCATAAGTCCTTTAAGAACTTTGCATAAGAGGGAATTTGTTCGATTGCATCTAGGAGAGGGATGTTGATCTTGACCTGTTTGAATGTTTCTAGGATTTTCTCAACCTGCGGGGAGTTTTTCCTAGGTTTGAGTCTATCTGGAAAGGGGGCAACGGGCCTATACCTATCTAGACAAGGCTCAATCTCAAGTTCATCATTTTGGTCATCGGAAGGAATTGCTTCGTCGGAAGGAGTGTTTTGAATGAGAGAAGGGGTTTGATCTGGTGGCATTCTAACCTGATTGTCTATTTGTGGCGTCCCCTGGGTCCGGCCCCCGCGGGTACGGGGCCGTGTATTTGAATATGAGGAATGGAGATGGAGAGAGCAAGTTGAAGGGTTGATGCATTTCTTTTCTCTCTTTATTTCTTTTTTTTCAAGTAAGTTTCTTTTTACTTGCTTATTAGTTAGACGGTTTAGAATTTCAATGCTGTGTGTGATTTATTCTTTTTTCTTTTTTATTCCTTTTTGCCACATTGTAATGTTCATGGTTAGAGCGTTACGATTTATTTTTTGCATTCTTTCGACGCGCTAGACGGCCCGTGGCTAAGAGGCAGCCAATTCTGCAAGTTGTATTTTCTTGTTCCGAGTTTATGATTTTATTGTTCTTTGGGCTAATTAGATTTTTATTTCTCTGTGCGTTCATAGTTAGATTTTTCTTTTCTTTTTACATTTTGTGAACTTGGTGGTCTTCGTTTTCTTGGTTTTATTCTCTTAAATGTGAATTTAAATTCTTGTCAGGACAGAAACTGTTAGAATTGTATGAAGATAATAGTCTAATTCTTTATAGTTGTCATTGAAATTTATCTCCTGACTTAAAAAAAAAAAAAAAAAATGTGGCAGGTATTGCATATGTTTAGGGATGACATCAGAGAGTTCCCTTGGTTCCAAGCAAAGTTGGGATGATTTCTCCAACCTGGATTGTAGGTTGGAGAAAATGGATTATTTCTAGGGCGCTGGAATGCAGCGTTCATCTGTTCTAAAGCATGGTTGTTTCCTAGAAGAGGACATTCCTCTGAAACGTGGGTAGGAGACTGACAGTTATGACATCCCGGGGCAGAAATATGATTGATTTGAGCCGGAGCTCGTTCCTTAACTTCTAAGGCTTCTAACCTCCGCAGAATCGTCGCCATCTTCGCTTCAGATGCAATGTTTGACTCCAGGGAAAGACCACTAGACTTAGATTGGGAAACAGATGAAACCCTGTCATCACAGTTTTCCCACTGCATTGTTTTCTCGGATAGACTCTCTAGGAATTCCCAAGCTTCATCGGCGTTTTTTCTCATAAAATCTCCCTGACACATCGATTCTAAAGATGTTTTTGAAGAATAGTCCAATCCTTCATATATGACTTGGCACAATCGCCATTTTTCTAGACCGTGATGAGGACATTGGATTAAAAGATCTTTAAATCGGTCAAAGTATTTCCAGAATGGCTCTCCCGGGACAATTTTGAAATTCTGAATGCTGTTCCTAAGCTTTACCGTTTTGTGAATAGGGAAAAATTTCTTGAGAAAAACGGTGACAAATTCCTCCCAAGTTGAGATGGAATTTATCGGTAAGCTATACAGCCATTTTTTAGCTTTGTCCTTTAGAGCAAATGGAATAAATCTAAGCTTAATCGCATCTTCGGTTAATTCTCTCATTTTTATCATAATACATACTTCCTCAAATTCCGAGATAAATATATATGCATCTTCTGTTTCATTACCTAGGAATTTGGGAAGCATGTTAATGAAATGCGGTCTAAGCTCGAAATTTGCTCCATTTACTTCGGGGAGTCTTATGCAAGATGGAATTGCATTTCTGGTGGGGTAACACATATCCTGAAGAACTGGTTGATTTGCCATTTCTTGGATTGGTTCAACACGGATTAAGCGATGAAAATTATCCCGAACCCAAAATTGCATACACCAAAACAAATTTTTTTTTTAAAGAAAGAAAGAAAATTAGTTTTTTTTATGAGAAGAAAAAAGAAAAAATCCTAACTAAAACAAATCAAATCAATCATTTTTTAATCACTCTAATTCTAGGGTTTAGCCTAACTCAACTAGACCAGCTCCTAAC
>NC_033801.1:57660072-57686032 GCF_001876935.1 Asparagus officinalis
CCGGAACGGCGCCTAAAACTTGATGCGGCAATAAACATTTGTACCAAAATTGCAAGTGCACAATTTATCAAGTGTATAGTATAAAAAAGGATAAATCGATCCACGAGGAACGGGTGATTTTGAAGAGATTATTAGAAATGGTTCTTATGTTTTGCTGCATGACAATTTAGAAATAAAGAAATAAATGCGATTGTGGATGAGGTGGTTGTTGTTGATTTATTGCAAGAGATAATAAATTGAATTTTAGAGGAGAGAAGAGAGAATTAACGAATAAATGAAGTCATAAGGCAAGAAAGAAGAATGAATAAAATCAAGAATAAACGCAAGATGAAAAGAAAATGTAAAGAAAGTTAATGATGGAGGATTCAAAAGAGGTAAGAATCTAGAATATGAATCCACGTAACCAATTTCAATTACAAAATACAAGCTATTATCTTTTTATGCATCGATTTCTGCAACTTAGGATTTATTAAGCAATAGATTATCAAAAGCGCATTAAGGAAAGTGTAAGCTAGGTCATTATGCGATCTAAGTCAAATATTATTCATGAAAAGAAGTCAACCACATAAGATTAATAATCCTAGGATATTCATAAGCATACCTATCAAACCAGTTTAAGATAAGCATAATGATTATTAAAATTCATTCTTCTAGCCGATTAGTTCTTCTAACGATTGATTATCGCTAACATGAGATATTGTAAGTGCAAGAGAATAATTCATACAATATAAAGAGAATTAGACTATTTTCATACAATTCTAGATTCCTACAAGAATTAAATTCAATCTTAAGAAATAAGAACGAAGAAAAAGAAGACTTAATTACAAATTAAAAAGAAAGAAAAATCTAAGCTATGAAGAAATAAATCTAAATTGACAAGAAAATAAAAAATACAGTAACTACAAAATAAATTGCAGAATTAATGCAGAAAAATAAGTCTCTCTAGAATTAAAGTGGAAAAAGAAATACAAAAAGACAAGAAAATAATCTACAACTCAAGCATGAATTTAAATCTAACTATAAAGCAATAATAAAGATATTACTTAAAAAGAAATAAAAGAGAAAAAGAAATGCAGTACTTCAACTTTGCTCTTCATCTCCATCTCATGCATTAACAAAGAGGAGAAAGAACAAATTTAAAGAGGAAAAATTATTATTATTAATTGCAACTAAAGTTACAATTTTTAGAAGACCTTCTCAATTAAGAGTAGCCCTCCTTCTCCAAAAGGAGTTTACAAAATTTTCACACCTCTAACCCCTCACTCTCTACCCCTATTTATAGTAAACATCAATGAATGAGAGCCATTGGATTGAAATCTTATCCAAAACAATAAATTTCAGCCTTAGATTCGTAACAAACTGCCCAGCGTATCGATGCAGGCATCGATACAGGCATCGCAGGCATCGATGCCGCCATCGATGCAGGCATCGATGCCTGCCCTTCTCCTTTTGCTGTCCGCAGCTTCTTCTTGTTGTTTGCTTTTGGGCTTTGGACATTGGACTTTTCTTGGACTCTTGGGCTTGGGCTTTGATTTATCTCTTCATTAAATACTTGAAAGACTTCATTGGGCTTCATGGCTTCATTTCTTCATTAAATTATGAGCTTTTTGTTGAGATATGAGGGTTTTGATATTTATTCTTCATTAACCTGCAATTAAAGATAAAAACAATTATTAGTAGTATATTTATTCATATAAAATAGATAATGAGGGTATAAAATTGTAATAAAATATGATTATCACATTGTTAACCGGAGAGACCTAATTGCAAGAAATCTGATGATTTGAGGGAACTAATAGCAATTTTAATTATTTGAGGAGCTAATTTGAAAACTTGAGGGACTAATATCTTTATATCCCAAATTTAAATTGGCATCTCAAGCTTTAAATCAAATGAAAGAACCACCACATTATTACTTTATTTTTATAGTTATTTGTTAAATAGTTCACATAATAAAGGCTAAATTACTATATTTGTATGAAAAGTGACACGTGTAGGCTGTCTAAAAATCACAATAGATAGCTTATCCAAACAAGCTCCGACAATGGAGGTCACAATCAGACGACTTCCCAATCATTGCATCCGCAACTCCACAATCGCCACAAACACGACCTCACTTCTGAGATGATTGATCTTGATGGCTACGACAACAGCACTAATATTATATTAGCAACTATTAGAGATGCTGATGAGTAATGGGATGATTTTAGAAAGAAAAGGTTGGACTTAGATGGTGAGTTGCTTGGTAGAGAGCTGTGGGCAAATATTCGTCTTCAAGACACTATGGATGTTGATTCCCGTCAAGCTCTCACAACGAAAGCTACAATCAAATAGCTTTCGCGCCGATAATCGAAACATACAATCAGATAGTTGTTTGGTAGAGAGCTGTGGGCAAATATTCATCTTCAAAACACTATGGATGTTGATTTCCGTCTAGCTCCTACAACAAAAGCTACAATCAAATAGCTCTCGGGTCGGTGAACGAAAGTTGCGAATGGAGGGCTTTTCACATAGATCGAGAGGAGTTACAATTCAACGACACTTCCGACAACGGAGAAAACTCTATTCAGCAGTCTTCACAATCTACAGTGAAAGTTACAATCTGACGACTTTCACACTCCACAACAGCTAAAGCCAGGATTACTGAACAACGGTCCTTGCAATGCAACACAGAAGAAGCTACAAGTCAAATAGCTCATTCTGAGACGCGGATGTCATCCCCGCGTCACCACTTTGGAAATGAAGGCGACCCCCGCGTCGCCAAGCCACAATCCAAACACGAGCGACCCTCGCGTTCGTAGGGGTCTAACCAACAAGGACCCCCGCGTTTACAAGCAGGCAACAAGCCAAATGTGAGCGACCCTCGCGTTCAATGGTGTTCAGCTAACACCCAACCTCGCGTCTCAATCCTAAGAAGCGAAGTTGGGTTCTAAACGCCAGATTGGGCGTTTGACTTGTTCAAACATGAGTCGAACGGTTCCAAAACCGTTTATCCCACGTTCTGAGGGGTTTTCATCTACGTAGGAGCGGATATAGGGGTCAGTTACAACCTCTTATCCCCCTATAAAAGCTCAACAAACCCAACGGAGCAAAGGGTTGGATTTCGGAGAATCTAAACCGCACAGGTTGGAGATTTTCCAATTATAGAGGCTGGCGGCTGGCTCTTTGAAACAACAGAAGATTTAGCAAGGATCAAAACCACTCGGGTTTGGAGATTTTAGCAGCAGCGAAATCCTTGAAGATAGGATTTTTGAATCAATCTCAGAAGATCAAATCTGAGGGGATTCGTCAGCAACAGAATGACAGCTTGATCATTAACCGAATTTTCGGTTCCAACAACTCTACTCACAGAGTTCAAACTCGTTCAGAGTTCTTAAAAACTCATTCAGAGTTAAACACCAAACTTTCCACAAAAGTTCATTGTTCCCACGAGAGAGAGACAGTCGGATCGTCAACGGAGAGCAAATTCGACGCAAGCAATTGAAGGAGGCATTCCATCGCTACCGAGAAGAATCCAGATTTAAACAAAGGGGAAAACCAAATTCGTTTTCCTCTCTTTTGTAATCAAGTTGTAATCGAGATCAAAGGAATCAAAGTCAAATTTTCTTTATTCTCTTCTTTGCAATTTTCCCTATATACAACACGTTTTACCAAGTAGGTATAAAAAGTGACATCGGAAATAATGAAGTATAAGTGAATCTTTTTTTACAATAAAGCTCTACAATTGCTGATGGTAATTTTTATGCATCAATTTTTTTTAGGTTTTGCTCACATCCCTTAAAAATCTCCTATATTTAACACATTACTTTGCCATCGTGATTTTTGGATAGGAAGAGGTGAGGTTCATGGTGAAGAGGGAGGAAGGAGAGGATAAAGTTTTGGAGAGCAAAACGGTTGTACTAGAGAAAGAGTAGAGAAGGGTGGAGAACGAGAGGAAAAGGTGTATGAAGAGGGAAGGTGGAGGAGGAGGGTAGGGGAGTGGTAGTTTTGGATGATGAGACAGAGGAGAGAGAGGAGGCGAGGATGAGAATTTGGGGGAGAAGTAGAGGGCAGAATGTGAGATCCCCAAATTATAGTCCCACATCAATGGGTGAGTGAAAATGCTGAGTGTTTAATGTATGTCATGGGGTTCAAGTGTAATATCAGCTAGTTAATTATAGTCGTGGATTGAGCCAAACAACGCGTTATACTCGATGAGTCACATGGCTTGCATCATGCTAATGGGCCCACAGGCCAAGAACATAACAAATGGTATCAGCGTAGTTAGCCAGTTGAAAGTATGGAGCTAAGTGTTATGCGGGACTAAGTTCCACACTGCGTGGATGCCGTGGGAGCCACCTCTACATCCCATATGAGTTATCTCTAAACTTTATATTACCTGGGGGTGATATTGAGATGTGCTAATTGTCATGCGGTAATGAGGACATCTCGTAATTAAGGTTGAGTGATTATGAGATGCCCAAATTATAGTTCCACATTGGTAGGTGAGTGAAAGTGTTGAGTGTTTATAATTTAAGTCATAAGGTTCAAGTGTAACACCAGCTAGTCAATTTTAGAAGTGGAGTGAGCCAAATAACGCGTTACACTCGTGGTCCCGTGGCTTACACCGCCCCTACAGGCCTCGTGGGCCCAAGGCGTGACACAGAAGAAGATGAAGTGGCAAGAAGGGATGTGAGATTAGGGAATCCTGGGGTTAGAGAAAGGAGGATGGAAGGGATGGTCTAAATTAAGGATAGAGGAGAGAATGGATGGAGAGAGAGGATTATATATATATATATATATATATATATATATATATATATATATATATATAATAATATATAATTATATATATATATATATTATAGGAGAGAGAGGATGAGAGAGAGAGAGAGAGCAATATGGGTATGCTTGGTACCAAGCACAAAAAGTTGTGCTTGGTAGTGATGTGTCACATCCCCTCCACTCATTAAAATATATGAGGACCACATTCACAATGGATAGTGAGTGGATGAGGATGTGACACATCACTACCAAGCACAAAATTTGTGCTTGTACCAAGCAATACCCATTTTTCTCATAATATATACATATATTATATATATATATATTATATATATATAATATATAATATATATATATAATATATATATAATATATAATATATATATATGAGTTTTGGGGGGGTAATTTTATAAAAGGGAAAAATGCTTCCAGCCCCCAAAAGCCAAGTGAACATGCTTCCCACCCCCAGGACTTGGTCAATGGGCGTTTTACCCCTAAAAATAAAGAATCTGTTCTTCGAGCCCCCAAAACACAAAACCCAAGACATTAAAACATGTAAAGACCATAATACCCTTCTCTCTCTCTTTCTTTTTTTATTAAAATATGATGAGGATTATTTTATTATTTTTCTCTCTCTCTCTTTATCATGATGTACCAAGAGGATAGTTGAAATGATTGATAAGGATTATTTTATTATTTTTGTTTTTTATTATTTTCGTTGTTTGTATTGAGAGGTTGTTAAAGTTACGGGTTGATTGTTAAGGTTACGGGTTGGTTGTTAAGGTTACCCTTCTCTCTCTCTTTCTTTTTTTATTAAAATATGATGGGGATTATTTTATTATTTTTGTTTTCTCTCTCTCTTTATCATGATGTACCAAGAGGATAGTTGAAATGATTGATGAGGATTATTTTATTATTTTCGTTTTTTATTATTTTGGTTGTTTGTATTGGGAGGTTGTTAAAGTTACGGGTTGATTGTTAAGGTTACAGGTTGGTTGTTAATGTTAAGGGTTTGTTGTTAAGGTTATGAATCCTCTCTCTCTCTCTCTCTCTCTCTCTTTTTTATTAAAATATGATGGGGATTATTTTATTATTTTTTGTTTTCTCTCTTTCTTTATCATGATGTACCAAGAGGATAGTTGAAATAATTGATGAGGATTATTTTATTATTTTTGTTTTTTATTATTTTTGTTGTTTGTATTGGGAGGTTGTTAAAGTTACGGGTTGATTGTTAAGGTTACGGGTTGGTTGTTAAGGTTAAGGGTTTGTTGTTAAGGTTATGAATCCTCTCTCTCTCTCTCTCTCTCTCTCTCTATCATGATGTTTCTTTGATGATATGAAATGATTAAAGAGGATTATTATTTTATTATTTTTGTTTTTTATTCTTTTTGTATTTTTAGAATATTCGTTGTTAAGGATAATGGTTGGTTGTAGAGGTTATGCATTGATTGTTAAGGTTACGGGTTGGTTGTTAAGGTTAAGGGTTTGTTGTTAAGGTTATGAGTTTGTTGTGTAGGTTACGGATTTGTTGTTAAGGTTACGGGTTTAATTATTAAGGTTACGTGTTTAATTGTTAAGGTTACGGGTTTAATTGTTAAGGTTAATAAAAACGAAAATAATAAAATAATCCTCATTAATCATTTCAACTATCCTCTTGGTACATCATGATAAAGAGAGAGAGAAAACAAAAATAATAAAATAATCCCCATCATATTTTAATAAAAAAAGAAAGAGAGAGAGAGAGAGGGATGATTCATAACCTTAACAACAAACCCTTAACCTTAACAACAAACCCTTAACCTTAACAACCAACCCGTAACCTTAACAATTAACCCGTAACTTTAACAACCCCCCAATACAAACAACCAAAATAATAAAAAACAAAAATAATAAAATAATCCTCATCAATCATTTCAACTATCCTCTTGGTACATCATGATAAAGAGAGAGAGAAAATAAAAATAATAAAATAATCTCCATCATATTTTAATAAAAAAGAGAGAGAGAGAGAGAGAGGATTCACAACCTTAACAACAAACCCTTAACCTTAACAACCAACCCGTAAACTTAACAATCAACCCGTAACTTTAACAACCTCCCAATACAAACAACCAAAATAAAAAAAAATAAAAAAAATAAAATAATCCTCATCAATCATTTCAACTATCCTCTTGGTACATCATGATAAAGAGAGAGAGAAAACAAAAATAATAAAATTATCCCATCATATTTTAATAAAAAAAGAAAGAGAGAGAGAAGGGTATTATGGTCTTCACATGTTTTAATGTCTTGGGTTTTGTGTTTTGGGGGCTCAGAGAACAGATTTTTTATTTTAGGGGTAAAACGCCCATTGACCAAGTCCTGGGGGTGGGAAGCATGTTCACTTGGCTTTTGGGGGCTGGAAGCATTTTTCCCTTTTATAAATATAGTAGATCTGAGGCGTAGGTATGCAAAAAAAAAGATGCTCTAAACATGCCGCAGGTAATTGAAGTGGCCATATTGTCCGAATTTAATCAATTCTTATATTTTGTTGATACCAGCATCAGTTTTAATACTAGTTAGCGAACGTATATTACTTTTTATACTAATCTGGTATCTTCTTCTTTACTAACTAATAAAACATTCATGTAGATCATGAAGATAATTACTATAGAATAATGCAAGCTTCTACCCTGATAAGAATGACATATACACATTTACACGAACTAATGCTAAACTCCTAATTAACTACTTTCTCATAACGATGAGAGTATCTTAAAGAACGAGAGAATTAACAGCAACATACCCAAAGATTTTCTTCTGTGATTACATTTGTGAAGATCTAAGCGGATTGATTGTCTATCTTCTGAACCTGAACAAAGATTACGAGGGCGCGCTTGACCATCCAAATTCAACAAGTCAACGCGGCGACAGTTTGGCATTTCTAAGAATATGTAATCAACAATGAAAAAGAAATCATGCCCACGGAGAGGCGAGGCAGGTCATCTCAAGTGGATCTCCTACTAATTAAACTGAACACTTCGTGCGAGAGACAGGAAACCTTAGTAGCTAGGGACCGACCTTTTATTCTACAACGCAATGCTTGGAGGAAATGTGCGAGATAACACTGATCGATCGTTTGTTGATTAAATCCTATTTACGGACCAAGATGAATAATTTACACTAGAGGTAACTAAGGGTAACAGTTTCATGAGGAAGGCAAATGCGACGGGAGGCAACCGATTTGAGGTGAAAGCAGTGTTTAAGGATTCATGGGAACTAGTGTGCACCCGGTGTGCAAAGCACGGCCCCATTTTTTTATTTCCGCTACATCAACTTTGTTTTTATAAGCGCTACAGTAATATCTTTAAAATGCTATAATATCCCGCGTGTGCTACAGCGCTAATGGTACACTGTTCTCTTATGTGCTACAGTAATAATGACACAGTAATTTACTGTATTATTTACTGTAGCATGAATAGTAAATCTTTAATCCTCCTGTTGTTACAGAGGAATATAAATGAGGAAGAAGAGAGAAATGAAAAGGCAGAAGAGACGACTAGTTGGGAAAATTTTAAAACTGTACATGGACAAAAGGGGACGGAAACAAAAGATTGTTTGGTCTAGAGAGGTGAAGGGTTAACCTTATTATCGTCGTCATTATCATTACTTTTTATATTGAGCTGAACCCTGGTTCAGAATCACGTACACCAACAAAATAGCTAGCGTACATGATCTAACCCTCACCGACCAGGCTCTCTGTGGCCAATTGCACAGCCACCGACCACTTGCCCCGAAGCCAGCTCTAACTAACAACGTCATCTGCATAATCTTTTTGGAAATTTATTTTTATACCCCTCATCTTAATCTTCATTTGTCTCCGCACCTATCGTATTCCGTAGGTAACATGGCTTAACATGCAGTCGCACTCTAGCTAGCTAACAATTCGGATCGGCCAGGTTTCGCTTGGCTCAATAGTAGGTCAGCCTAGCTAATCACGAAATTAAACTATATATCGAACAATAGTTGACAACATATATCAAGGAATTAATTTTCCAACCTACTCGTCAAACAGCTAGCAGACGTTACTTTGATGCATGTACGGTGAATCAGAAATTAGCGGACATTTTCTCCTCTGATCTGATAACAGCACCGGGCCACTTCCCTTCATCATTAAACACACAATTTGACATATACGCACACACATATGTACTGGTCGTGAGAAAACCGTATGGTCAGCTTGAGAACAATTCACATACGATCTTTTATGTGCGGTTGTCACAGGACATATTCATGACTCGAGGGAGTTACTATCTTCATATGAAAAATTCGAGCACCAATTTAATAAATTCAACGGAAGAAAACTTTAGAAGTACCAAAAAATCCAGCAGAGTCGTACAGGGAAATGTTGAGGCCAAACATAACAGCTGTACATAAGAATGCCTCGTCAAACAGCATATACGTGAAAAATAGGTAAAACATTGAGCTAAAAATAGCCACAGGAAAAACTAGTTACTGTAGTGCTCATACCCATCTCTTCTTCGCGCGAGATATTTTCTTTCTCGGATATTTCTCTCCCAAATATACATAAAAAAAAAAAAAAAAACACCGCATGCAGCGTTTATCATATCACACACCTTGCCCATACCCTCAGCTACTATTAACTTCCCTAATTTCAAAAACCAAAATTAGAAAAGAAAAGAAAAGGCAAAAGAAAGAACAAAATTTAAGCCTCGTCGTCATCGGAGCTCTCAGAGTCGGCTCCTGGATTGAGATCCGGATTGCTTCAATCCTGATGCCTCTGCTGACTCTTCTTGCTTCTGCTGCCTGCTGCTGCTGCTGGCAGTTGGAATCGCGTCGACTCTCGCCCCGGACCTCGTCGCCTTCCTCTAAATCGACGCCGCCCGACAAGCCCCCGATGCTGTGTCAACAGCTCGATCTCGACCCCCTCCGCAGGCGAGCCTCTCCGAGAGAAGTTGATGACCTCCGCCGATGCCGCCGGAGGAGGGAACACGGCCGTGTCGTACGCCGCGCGCGCGGCGACGGCAGTCGAGTAGGAGCCTAGCCAGATTCGAGACCTCTTGTTGGGCTCTCTGATCTCGGCGACCCACTTTCCCCACTTGCGCATGCGGACCCCTCTGTAGGCCCGATCCTTGTGGGCCCCTTTGCTGGAGGAGGAGGACGACGACGACGACGAGGGTTTGCACTCTCCCTCCATCTATTTTCTTTCTGTTGGTCTGCCTTTTTTTTAGGGGGTTTGGGTATTTATAATTTCGAGATTATCGAGGCGGTTTATTGTTATTAAATTGGGAGCGGGGATGCTTGGGGGATGAGAGAGGGGAGAGCAAGGAAGGGCCCTGATGTCGACACGAGAGGAAGCCACGTTGGAATCACCAAACCGCGCTGCTGTCACCGACATAGGGAAAATGAAGAAATTTTCAAAATGAATTTGTTCTCATTTTTATTCTAAAAAATCTACCCACCTCAAAGTTTATTACCAAAAATCGACTCACTTTCTCGTCACGTTAGCTTCGTGGCTAGAAAAAGATTCAAAATGGTCAGGGTCTCCAACCCCGACCATAGCAGAAAGTGACCAACCTAAGTTGGGGAAGTGAGAAATTGGCTAAGTGACACAATAGTCGGGCTTGCCAACTCCAATTACTTGTTCTGGGTCTTGCCCCCCTATATAAACTAACCGAAACCCTTCTCCCCCAACCCCATCTCTCCCAGCCGCATCTCTTTTCTCCAACTCCGGTCTCTCTCTCGTTCTGCCGCAACCCATCTCAATTTCAACCCCTTTTTACAGCCGAAATTCGTTGTGAAAGTTTGCTTAAGATCTCTAGAGTAATTTCTCTTTCTTCTCTCCTCTTTTAACATGTAAAAATCTAGGGTTTCTCTCAAAAATGAATTTTTAGGGTTTGAAATTTATTATCAACCACTCTATTTTAACATGTAAAAATCTAGGGTTTTCTCTCAAAAATAAATTTCTAGGGTTTGAAATTTATTATCAACCACTCTATTTTTGTGGTGGTTCGAATGCTTTGTGTGTTGATTGTTATAATTGAAATTAAACTTTTAGGGTATAGAATGCTCAATTCTAAGGTTTAGGATTTTCAATTTGGGGTTTAGGGTTTTTGATCAAAATTATATGAGATTATTTGCATATTGGGTTTTCCTCTCTTATTCGATGCCCTGATAATTTTTTTTTTGCATTTAAATGATATAATCTTCTTTTGCATTGGTTGAACAATATGATTTTTATTGCTTGCTCTTATGGTGTGGAATGAATAAATGCCAATGTACGTCGAAGGGGGTAACGACGCCATTAATGATCTCGGAATCATATAGTTACTGTGACTTGGTTAAAGAATTACACCAAGTTATTGAAATTAACCCACGAGAATACCGACTAAAAATAATATACAATTGACCCATAACTTTTGATAGAACATCTGCAGTTGAGATCTCAAATGATCGTCATATGAGTATTATGTTTAATTTGAGAAAGTTGCATCCAACGATAGAATTATTTATTGAAAGTTGCCATATAGTTCGTGTCAAATATTCAAACCTTCAGGAGAATTCTCACACATGTTAGATTTGGGAGTTGAGTCGATAGTTTTCTTTCTTCTTTAAGTAAAATTGAGCGGACTCAATTTTAATATCCAAGTGCATCTTCATTCAGGGGAATGTCAAATGTCATAAATAATGAAGTCCCTTATGAAAATATGCGGCCGTTAAGAGGGGCTACAATTGAAGAGGTTGAAAGAAGTAATGACTCTGAATGTGAAGAGAAAAATAGTGCACCAATTGATAGCATGTAATTTGTGACGGAAGATGTTGAAGAGAATCCGGATTGGCCTGATGAGGCTTATGTTAATAATGAATATGTTGAGTACGAAGAATCACCCTCGACGAGTTTGAAGATGATGAGTGGATTCGTTCTTCCACAATATAAGATATGTGCATTGGACAAAGTTTAACTCATAGAAGAGATGATGACGTCCCTTTCAGAGACGATGATTTATTCGAGACTAAGGACCAATGGGTTGATGCTATTCGTGATTACTCAATCAAAAAGAATGCAAATTCAAGCAAGTTAAAAGCAATCACACAAGTTATGATGCAATCTGTTTTATGAATACACAAAGAAAAGGTCGGGCCGAGGGAAATGAAGGTGATTACACATGTCCTTGGAAGTTATATGTATTTACCGGAAAGAAACACAATGGGCATTTAGGATCACAGAATACTATGGTGTTCACACATATAGCAATCCAATATTAGAGCAAGATCACAGTGGTGCGTCTGCCTCTTACATAGTCGTTACTGGCCACCCTATTGAAAGTACCCTAGAGAGGGGGGGGGGGGGAATAGGGTTATTGCTAATCTTATTAGATATTAATACCAACTAAAACTTATTAACAAAATATTCTTGCATGATAGATATACAATGCAATACATGCAAGAATATAAACACAAGAGAAAATAAACAAGAAACAATATAAACAAATAGTGGACACAAAGAGCAATCCAAACACAATAATATGATCATGGAGTTTGGACCTTCCATCCTACGTCTCCGCTCCCCACTCTCGGGGAGAACTCCACTATCGACATACCCGGTTTGGAAGCCGGAACTTCTCTACACATTCGGTTTTTCAGCTCACCGAAAACTCTACAAATCTCTCACAATGTACATACACAAACTACAACCTCAAGTGTTGGTCCTCACGTATCGCCTCCCTCAAGTGCTCGGCTTTACTACCCCTCTCTAGGCTTTATTACCGACGCCACTCCTCTTGGTATCGACTACATCCTCACCACACACTCCTTTTAGTGTAAATGTGTATTACAAGGTGATACTCTCACAATAAGGCTCAAGTACAATGATTTGTTCTCTAACAATGAATGAGAACACTATGAAGCTCACTCTCACTAAATCACTCATCACAACCCAACAATATATTGTATGAATGATATTAAAAGCTCAATTGAGGTGTGAGTGATAAATGAGAATAATAAAATTCTAACTCAAATAAAACTAGCTAAGATATGGATATGAAAATCAAAAATTAAATAAGCTAGATAAAAGAGTTAGAAATCTTCTCTATAAACACAAGGAGTTGTAGATAGATGATGAGAATGAATTCCTCAGTTGAAATCAAAAGCTTCCTTCTTGTGAAAAACTCCTCTTTTGAAACAAACTTAAAACAATGCTTAACCACAAATTAAACCTTTTCAAAACTCGATTAAAACAATTTTCTTGATTACCATAAGAGTTGAATGCACTGGGGTATTTATAGACACTCAAGACATCAGCCAAAATCCAGAGAAAAAGATAAAACAACTCAAAAATCAAAAATCTGAAAACTATACAAAACTAGTCGTTGGAAGGCTTATTAGTCGACTGACGGGTTTCATCAGTCGACTGATGAACTGACCGTTGCAAACAATCGGTAGCTTATCAGTCGATTGATGACCTTTTATCAGTTGACTCATGGATCATTAGTTGTATGGTCAGTCGACCAAAATAAAACAAATACTTTTGATGATTGCAGGCACTTTCGTCAGTCGACACATCAGTCGATTGATGTCATCAGTCGACTGACTAGTCGACTGATAATAGGTTATCAGCCTGAATCGATTTTAAAATTAAGTTTCAAGGCTCTGTAAAAAATAGTAAATAAATTCTAAAAAATATGAAACTTTGTGAACAGTTTATAAACATTTTGACAAACATGTTTGAAAAGAAATTTTGTAAAAAGATCCTCATATTTGTGAAAAACTCAACGTTTATCAAAAATATACATAATACATGTTTTTGATGAATCTTGAAAATGAAGTTTGACATGTGTTTTCGTCAAAAATTGTCGTTTACATTGCTTTCGAACCTGTTATACAGTTTATCAATTACAAGTTTAAAGTGAGAGAAAAGTTGATCTTTTTATAAGATCTTCTTACAATAAAAAAAGTAAAAATTATAACTTTATTCAACAAAACGCAACAGTAGTTTATCTCCTGATGCTTTGCGTGGAATCTTTGCCTGTGCTGAGGACGCGTTAGTCCGTGGACCACTGCAAATCAAATTCGGTTGACTATATAACTACGCCCTTGTTTCATGAAGAAAACAATTGCAACAGCGACAATCACGACCAAACGGGATTCTGGCTCTTCTTGAGATTAAAACAAGGCTTAATCCGGAGGAAGGAAGGGGAGAGAATCTCGAATCTTTCGAAGGATTTTTCTTTATGAAAAAGTTTGCCAAGATTCACTAATTCTTCTCTGAAATTCGTGGTTTACTGCTCAATTCGACAGCACCTCGCCCTGATTTCAGATCCTCTCAAATGAAGACCCTGGGCTTCTATTTATAGGATTTTGTCGTCGTGTTTTCTGATAAGATATGTATTCTGATGTCTTCTATAGTTGATAACGACTCGGATATGTTTGGGGAAGATTCAAGCCGATTGAAGAAGTCCTAGAACGAAAGAACTCTGATAAAACATCAAAAAACGTATTTTAGGGAATTTTGACCGGTCGGGACTGTCCGCGGTGGCCCAAAACTGTCGAGCCACCATTTGGTGGCTCGCGTGGTGGCTCGCACTCACGCGAGCCCCGTGGCTTCCGTTTACCCGTCTTTTCAATTTTTTTGACGGTTTTTTGTTTCATCTGTTCGCTTTCTCTGTAGTTGTTTTCCGCTTTATGTGTGTTCGTTGATTCATCTCCTCGTGCACGATTCGTTTCATGCGTTCTGCAACGATTTATCGAACTTATGATTAACTTCGTGCGTTTTGCCGACTTCCGGACGATTTATCGAACTTACGATTCGTTTCGTACGTTTCGCTAACTCGCGAACGATTTACCAAGCCTGTGATTCGCTTTATGCGTCTCGCTGATTCGTGAACGGTTTATCGAAGTTGTGGTTCGCTTCATACGTTTCGTTGATTCACAAGCGAACATTCATCGAAACGCACGAACCTTTTAGAGCTGGTTAGCGAGCGTGTGAGCCCATGGTCTTGTTCCGAACATTTCGTGACTTCATTGCGTCAACGATTCATTGTTACATCGCCTTGAACTGTATTCAGGGCCGATAGGCAGTTTTTGACGCCTACAGATACCCCCTCCAAAGTGTTTCAGCCTCGTTTCTTTTATAGAAGAGGCTGTGATACTTTGGACATGATACGTACAGTCCATAATCCCTCAATTCCTCTTAGTCTATTCAATTCTTTGTAGAGTAGCTAAGATTCGTCCGGTTCTGCGTTTATCGTCTGTTCGTTGTCGAAATTCCGGGTTTAGACCGGCGTGTTTGATGTAGCGATACTTTTGTAATATTCTTACTCAATCGCTCTGCGGCAATAGGTTTTATCTCCCTATCCCGGAATATAATGAAATGACGATACTTTTGTGATATTCTCACTCAATTGCCCTGCGAAAATAGGTTTTATCTCCCTAGTCCGGAATACAATGCAATATGCTATGCTCTTCATGTTCATCAACTTGAACTAGGACAAAAATACGTTAACACAACATATTCTAACCATTCGTGCACGTATTTCGGTGTGCGTGTCCATATTTGGTGTTTACTGACATCTCAGGTGTTAAACAACCCATAAACATTATATCATGACAGTACAAGGTTGAGAGGCTCGCTCGACAACTCAAACAGTCGAAACAAACATGCACAGGGCCACTTACAGATTGGCGGTCGACCGCGATCATGCGGCGGTCGACCGTGACCGATTCCTGGGCTTACCCAGGTCTCAGTTCTGCACGCGATCGACCGCAGCTAGGGAGAGGTCGAACATGAGCTAAAATTACAGGTTCTCAGGCTGGTTTTGTGTGTCGTGTTCATGTCATGTTTTGGTGATTCAAACATGATTAAAATAACATGAAACTTGCATGAAAACATGTCTACAGCAGATAAAAACTTTCGAGAACAAATCCAACATATATAGCATGATTATTTGCATAAAATTCATATAAAAAAACCCTAATTCTTGCACATGAACTTGAAATAAAGCACAAATCATCTTTCATCAGATTTAAACCACTTTGAAATCACTTCCTGATCTAAATTACTTCTGTAAAAATCGTTCTCAAACTTTTTAACATGGAAAGACCTAGTCTTTATACATATAATACAATCCAACATATATAGCATGATTATTTGCATAAAATTCATATAAAAAACCCTAATTCTTGCACATGAACTCGAAATAAAGCACAAATTATCTTTCATCAGATTTAAACCACTTTTAAATCATTTTTAGATCTTAATTACTTCTGTAAAAATCGTTCTCAAACTTTTTAACATGGAAAGACTTAGTCTTTATACATATAATATAAAGAATTGACTTTTATACATGAACTAGTCAATTTGGCTCTATACAACATGTTAAAAGCTCTTTAAAAATGTTTTAAAAACTAGGAGGGGGATTAGCAGAGATGAACTCGCCTGGGGTTTATAGAAAAACGCTTAAGAAGCCAAGCCAAAGAAGATCTACAAGCCAAACACCAAAAATCCTGTGAAAAATACACTTGAAAGCCTCCAAACTTCTCCAAGAATCAAAATAGGGTTTAAAGAGGTTTTGATGGCTGTTAGGGCATAAACTAGTCAATTTGGCTCTATAAAACATGTTAAAAACTCTTTAAAAATGTTTTAAAAACTAGGAGAGAGATTAGCAGAGATGAAATCGCCTGGGGTTTGTAGAAAAACGTTTAAGAAGCCAAGCCAAAGAAGATCTACAAGCCAAACGCTAAAAATCCCGCGAAAAATCCACTTGAAAGCCTCCAAACTACTCCAAGAATCGAAATAATGTTTAAAGAGGTTTTGGTGGCTGTTAGGGTTCTTAGAAAACTAAAAATATCATGAAAATATGATATATACTATATTTATCAAAATAAATATTCATAAATCATAATTAATCTCATATTAATTATATTAACATGATTTTTTGGGGGGTTTTACAGACCCGCACTCTCGATGGCCAGATTCCGTTAGGATGCAGGTATACATGTTTGTAATAGATATGATTACCTGTAATTTTATATATTTATTTTAATCTATACTAACCTTTTGTATATAAAATAGATGAAATGTTTCAAGATCTTGGCAAACCTCCCCAAAGGGTCATCAAAACTTCTACAGGAACGAGCTTGATCAAATGGAGGATGAACATGTATAAAATCATAATATCTAAATATATTCAATCAATATATCATTTGTTACTGATATGTAAATTTACTTAATCTTCTTTATAGGTCAAGTGGATGCCCTATGAATTGGTTTTAGAGTCACTACTAGATATTTACAGGGAAGGTGAAGATATATGGCGTGCTCGAGTCCCGATTATATGTTTTGAAATTATCAAAATGCACGTGCTTGACTGTGTGCTTCAACAATTTGAATTAAAGCAACATATTCCAGATCCTGTAGAAAGAATAGAGCAAAATCCCAAAAAAGGAGCACATCATGCAAATTGAGAGCTAATTCAACATGCTTACATTCAGAATTAGGAGTTGAGGGAGGAGGCTGTAGTGATGGAGAGGGCTGACGCACCTAACCTAGGTGTGTACTTACAGTGGTATTGGAGAATTACTCATCGATGGATATTTTGGGAGAATAAAGCACCCAAGGAGTACATACCGAGAGGTCTAGTTAAGAGAGAGTTGGTAAGTGTATAGGTAAAATATATAATTATTTTGTAATTATTATTTTACTATCATCCACTTGTTAATAATCCTCTTTTGCTTTTTATCTTATAGGTACAAGAACTCAATAAGGTTGCTTCTATTTCACATGATGCATTGAGAACAACTACTGAGCCAGGGGCGAGGAACGCGTTCCTTCGCATCATAGGAAAGATTCAGTCTGCTCTTAGGAGGACGTATAATGCGAAACGTGATGGACATGAGGAACGACTCATAGGATACAAGCGTCGACAGGTCCGAGGACACACGGGAGCAGGCTCAAGTCGTGCACATGATAAAGCTGGAGGCTCACAATAAGCTCAAGCCGGATGTTCATAGCAGGTTCAAGTCGACAAGGATGTCATGCACTCACAAGTTCACACACAACCGAACGTTGAGATCATCCGAGCTCATGTTGAAGGTGAATGGGGAAGGGGGAGAGGAAGAAGAGGGAGAGGGAGAGGGAGAGGAAAGGGCGTTGTAAATATTTGTTAAGTTTTGATATACTTCATACGATGTTTTATATTTGAAATGCTATGGTGTTTATGTTTGAAATGATATTGTGACTTAATTATGGTTGGATTTTAAGTAAGTGAATTGAATGTTATGTTTTTGTTAAATATATGTTATAGATGTAATGATTATATATAACAATATGTGTTTATTTGTGTTTGAAATTGATTATGTATTGATAAATGCGTAGTAAGAGAGTTGGTGTTAAACTTGTGGATTGATATGTATTAGCAGGAGAGAGATTTTTCCAACAGATTGTGGGTTGGAGGGTCTCTGTCAAATGGTCGAGGTTGGGAACCCCGATCATTTTGTGCACGCTGTGCACGAAATGATCAGGGTTCCCAACTCTGACCATTTCTGGCGTGGGGTGACCACTCTCTACTAAATGGTCGGGGTTGGGAACCCCGACCATTTCGAATTAGGCATTTCGAAATGGTCGGGGTTCCCAACCCTGATCATTTTTGCAATGGCTAAATTAGTCGGGGTTTCGAACCCCAACTAATTTAGCTGCCAATTTACTGAAGCGTTGTGGGTGAGATCCTAATTAGTCGGGGTTAGCAACCCCGACTAATTAAGATCGCGATTTTTTTTAAATCGACCCACTTTCTGGTCACGAAGTTGACATGACAAGAAAATGGGTCGATTTTGGTAATAAACACTTTAAAGTGGGTCGATTTTTGGGAATAAAATTGGGAATGAGTTCAATTTGAAAATTTCTTCTAGGGAAAAAAAGGAGTTGGGGAGAGGCAAATTTGGTTCAGGTCCCTGGTTGTAAAATACGTTTTCTGGAAAGAAGAGACTTTCACCTAGAATTTTATGTTTTTGGGTTGGGTTTGTTTGTTTAATTTTCACCAGACCCAACAAAAATTAGGACGACGGAAAGCTAGAAATGTTTTTAAATGATTTCATAGAAACTCAAAAATGAGTTTCCTCAAGTTAGGGTCAATTCAGCAATGGAAGAAGAGTGTCACCTTACTCCCCTTCTTGATTTCAAAACAAAAACGAAATTAAAAAAACAGGTATTATAAAAAATAATGTGTTTTTTTTCTGATTTTGGCTACCAAACTGGCTTGCAAAGGAAAAAAAAAGGTCTGTTGTGAATTTTAGTTTAATTTTGTATGTTTAGGAATATAGAAATAAGTGCTACCTAATAAATTAGGATTTTTTTTTCTTACATGCCCACTCAAATCTAATATTATTTTAAACATTTACCCCAAAATGGTTAAAGTCAACCCTGGTTTTTATTGTTCAATTCATATTCTTTGTTGTGTTTCACGTAACCCTCTAATAGTTTCAAAGTTTGATGAAAACTTAAATCCAAAACTGATATTGTATATATTTTCCTTCATAACTTTCAAAGTTTGATGAAAACTTAAATCCAAAACTGATATTGTATATATTTTCCTTCATAACAATTTCTTAAAATGAGAAATTAAACGGCTAAAATATCAAATTGGTATATTTATACGAATGCTTTTACCAGTTTGGTATTTTTAAAAACTCCAGCGACGACAAGGCATTAAAGCTCGTCCTTTTTGTCAATAAGGCACTTTTCTCAAAACTCCGGCGAGAAATTTTATTTTTAACCCCCTTATCTCCCAAAATTATTAAATTTGTGCCCTCCCTCTCCTCCTCCTCCTCCTCCTCTCCCATTCCCCTCTCCCTCCTGTGCACCATCGTCCTCCTCCTCCTCTCCTCCGTCCCCATCTCCCTCCTCTGGGTCAACCTCGACAAATGAGGAGTCGGGATTGTGTACAAAGGCTCGACGCCTAATGGCGATCACGTGGCTGTTAAAAGATTCCCAGAAATGAGTCGGGGATCCTCACACGATCTTGGGTTCAACGTTGAAATCCAAACTCTGGGCAGAATCAGACACAAACACATCGTTAGGCTGCTGGGTTTTTGCTCGAATCATGAAACCAATCCCTTGGTGTACGAGTATATGCCTAATGGGAGTCTTGGTGAGGTCCTTCATGGCAAAAAAGGAGGGTTTTTGCATTGGGATGCCAAGTATAAGATTGCGGTGGAGGCCGCCAAGGGATTGTGCTATCTGCACCACGATTGTTCTCCCTTGATCCTTCACCACGGTGTGAAGTCGAATAATATACTTCTGGATTCGAATTTGGAAGCTCATGTTGCTGATTTTGGGCTGGCGAAGTTCTTGCAGGATTCTGGGACTTCTGAGTGTATGTCTGCCATATTTGGGTCTTATGGCTACATTGCTCCAGGTATGTTCTTCACTCTCTCAAAGTTTATTAGAGTTGAAACATTTACTAGATTAGTGTACATGAGAAAAAGGTTTTCAAATTTCATGCTTTCAATGTAATTCACATTCAGTTTGATTTCTTTTTACGGGCTATTTGATCCCCTGCACAGAAGAAAATTAATGAAAGACTTTAGATGAGAAATTTTCTCAGGAGGAGGAGGAGGAGGAGGAGGAGGAGAGGGAGGGGATGATGGGGCCGAGGTTGACCCGGAGGAGGGAGATGGTGACGGAGGAGAGGAGGTGGAGGACGATGGTGCGCTGGAGGGAGAGGGGAATGAGAGAGGAGGAGGAGAGGGAGGGCACTAATTTAATAATTTTTAGAGATAAGGGGGTTAAAAACAAAAATTTTCGTCGGAGTTTTGAGAAAAATATCTTATTGACAAAAGTGACGAGCTTTAATGCTTTGTCGTCGCCGGAGTTTTTAAAAATACTAAACTGACAAAAATGTTCGTATAAATATACCAATTTAGTGTTTTAGCCGAAAATAAACGAATAAAACTTGGGTGGGAGTCCAGACAAAACTCCCATCCATAACAAGCGGCCGAAATAAATCCTTACTAAAAACCAAAGAGATGTCGCGATCGTGGGGGTAAAAAAGAACCAAAGAGATGTCGACGTGTCAGGTGAGCTGCACGTGACGAGCGCCGACACGGACGTCCACCTCATCTACGGAACCGTCCGCTCGTAAGCGGGACAAAAGTCGAGGGATCATATCGCACCAAAAATAAAGAAGTTAAAAGTATTATAAACTTAGCTTATATCTTATTTTAATGCGTATATAGATGCTTAGTGGATAGACTAATGTAGATCCAGCGGCCAGAGAGGGTTGAGGAGGTTGGTCGGTGGAGAGATGACCGTCCACGCAATGACGTGTCGCATTAGCTAGGCCTGAACTATGTTATCCCAAACCCTAAATCCTAAACCTAGCTAGCTAATAGCAGGGGTAACAAGGAATACAAAGTAATGGGTTAATAAAGTATTTGATTGTAGTTGAGTGCACAGAGAAAGGGGGTAATGTTTTCTTCTGTTTTGCTTGTAAATTTCTTTGTGCTGACCATTCCATAGCCGATCGAACAAAGCAAGTTTAACTCTATATTATTCATGGCTCAAATGGATAAGGACAACCAAAGGCAAGTGGACCTTGGATAAACAAACGCCTTTTACTGGGGACGTGAGCAACAGAGGACCTGAAATCGGAGGAGGCTGATGTATTTAATACTATTTAATCACTTAACATACTAGTTATTTTCATTTATGTAATTGAAAACTAGTTTTTTTCCGTTTATGTGCTTGCACTAGTTATATTCTACTATGTGATATCGTGTAAACTACTTAGGATTATAAGATGTATTCGGTTTTGTTGTTGTCATTTGTTAATCGAAATGAGGGTGGCTTTCCAAATTAATATTAATTTTTAAATAATTATTATTTAACATAATAATTTATTTTGAAACTCCTAATTCAAATAATCTACGAATGTAAAATTTAGTTGGAGAATCCAACCCCCGGTCCATAAATCCAAAGTAAAAACTCAAGAATCCAAACCAAAAGTTCAAGATTTCTACTCAAAAAATCAAAATCCAATACAAGTGTCCGCGGCCCTAATCATGAAATTTGAGTTTCAACTCCCAATTCAAGAATGTTGGATTCATGGACAATTATCTCAATCCAAATCAACAATCCGGAATGAATAACACCCCCTTAGAGAACGGTAAACAGTTCTCCGTTACTGAAAAAATAGTAGAGAGATCACTAAATTTTTGTAATTATTGATATTCTAATAGGTGATTTATAATTTAGTGCAAATTACAAATGATTGTAATTTTCTCTTGAGTGGGTGTCCAAGGGTCAAAATCTTCAATTCAATATATTCTCTTCTCAAAATCCTAAAGCTCTCATAAAAAAGCTAAAACTCTCTCATCTATTTGTCTCTTTCTATCAGACATAGTTTAATCAACTAGGAAAGAGACATCCTAAACATGGTAATGTTAGGTCTCATGTTTTGATAATGATTTACAAACCCATTATCGGTGCTAATTGCTTGTCAAGTGATCCTACGCAAGATGTATTTATCAAGTAATAAAGTGCCATTAGTTGAGGTTGGAAGGATTTGCGCCGTAACGATGATATCCGTAGAGGTGGAGACAAGTTGATGAAAAAGCCTCAAAACACTCAAAGATCGACTCAAGCATATATCTACTTATAAAGAGCATTCAAGTATATAGTCAAGAAGAGCTTCAACAACAAATTTCTAGTGAATATCGATATTTAAGCATTGTGTACAATTGTAAGTGATATTTGTATTTTTTACTTCTCTCTAGATCATAATGTAGGCAAGAAATAAAGTAGATACATTTTTAAGTATTTGGAGATTACACACACATATTTCAAAACTCGTATTTTTGACGTTTTTTGTAAAATAATAAGTTTTCACAAATACAGGATGCTATTTTAGAATTCTTTCTCTAACATATCTATTTTTATATATATATATATAAGTATCCTCCCAAGTTTTACTATTTTTGAAGTTAATTTAATATCTTAAATCTAATTTAGAAAATCAACCGTTCTGAAAAAATTAGGTTATTGAAATATCTGATTTTCAGTCGACCGGTTTTTTAGATCAGTCGACTGACCAGGAGCAGGTTTTTAGCTCTTGTAGTTGTCCTCCAAATCAGTCGACTGATACACACAGCCAGTCGACCGATACACACAAATCAGTCGAGTGATACACACAATTGGTCGACCAACATTGTATTTTGTTTTCCAGTTCTGCGCAATGGTCAACTGATCGGTTGACTGATTTTCTCGACCAGTCGACCAATCGCAGCCGCCAACTGTAACGGCTAGTTTCTAGTTTCCTAATTTTTTGGGATTTGCTTTAGATTTTGGATTTTCTTTGGATTTGGGCTAGGTTGTTGAGAGACTATAAATAAGTCCTCAGGTTTCATTTATTCAACTAACCAAGAAAACTAAGAAATCCAAGAAAACAAAGAGAAAAGCTTGAGTTTTGTTTTTGAGACTTCTAAGCTTACATTTTCAACTTATTCTCAAGTTCTCAAGTTCTTCAAATTTTCGATTTTCACTTTCGCATCCCACAAACCCCTGAGCTTCAATCATTTATCTCTTCATCCTTGCTATAAGATTGTTGTAAGATAGAATTTTTCTTCATCTTGTATTGTGTGGAGAGCTATATCTTGAGGAGATTATTGTGTGGAGAGTTCGATCTCGGGAAGATCATTGTAAAGAAGTTCTAGCTTTCAAATCGGGTTGTGTAGTGGATTACCATCGGGAGAGGTGGTCGGGGACTTAGGTCGAGAGGACCGAATCTCGTGAACACATCGTCATCTTACTTGACTAACTCTCTCTAACTCTCTCTTTTTAAATTATTGCCTCATGACTATATTTGTGTCTTAAATTGCATTGAATTTTTATTAGTTGCACATTATTGTTTGATTACTCTATTCACCTCCTCTAGGGTAATTTCAATTGGTATTAGAGCTTGGTCTCTATATTTACTTTGGTTTAATCACCTTAGAGTAAAGATCCTAAAATGGAATCAAACATGAATGTGCATGCTCTTGAAGGTCAATCAACTTCTAGGCCATCTTTGTTTAATGATAATAATTTTGCATCAAACATGAATGTGCATGCTCTTGAAGGTCAATCAACTTCTAGCCCATCTTTGTTCAATGATAATAATTTTGCATATTGGAAAGCTAGGATGCGTATTTACTTGAGATGCATTGATATTGATATCCTAGATATTATTAAAAAAGAATATGTTGAAAAACCTAGTCATAACATGACCGAGGATGAAAGGCATTTGGCTTGTTTGTGGAAAAATTTGCAGTAAAAGAAATAAAAGAAAAATTGATTTGTATTTCTTTAATCTCAGTTACAATTGGATTTCCTGATTACAAAAGAGAGGAGAATGATCTGGATTCTCCCCTTTGTTTAATTCTGGGTTCTTCACGGTGGCGATGAGATGCCTCCCTCGAATGCTCGCGTCGAGTTTGCTTCTCGTTGACGATCCGATGTCTTGTTTCACTGGAATGTGGTCTTCTCCTCACGATTTTGACGTTGTGGAGAACTCTGAACGAGTTTAAAACTCTATGAAAGAGTTGATTTAACCGAAAGTCGGTTATAAGCCAAGGATGAAGAAGATCTTGTTGTCGATCTCCAAAGCTCCAACCGAAGAATGAAGGATCCTCTTTTCTCTGCCAAGAAGTTCCAACAGACCCCACCCGAAAGATCCAGCCCCGATCTGATTATCAAAAATCCGATCTTTAACTCTGTTGAGTTTGTTGTTATTTATAGGGGATTAAGGGGTGTAACCACCTCCTTAATTCGCTCCTAAGTGGGGCTAATGCGATGTAACCGCCCCTTAAATCACTCCTGAGTGGAGTTGTGATCCCCTCAGATCGTGGGAAACGGTTTTGAAACCGTTCAACTCGTGTTTGAACGAGTCAAACGCAGATCCTGCATTCTGGCGTAAATTCTGCGTTCAAACGCAGTGTCTGGAAGCTCGGACGCAGCGATTGGAAGCTCGGACGCAGCGATTGGAAGCTCGGACGCAGCGATTGGAAGCTCGGACGCAGCGGTTTGAACGAGTCAAACGCAGATCCTGCATTCTGGCATGAATTCTGTGTCCAAACGCAGTGTCTGGAAGCTTGAACGCAGTGATTGGAAGCTGCGTTTGCAGCGGATGAAAGCTGCGTTTGGCAGCGGTATAGAGCTGCGTCGGGCAGCGATGTTGATCGCTGCGTCGGGCAGCGATGTTGAGCTGCGTCCAGTGGTGATTTAAGCTGCGTTTGCAACTTTTGGAGCTGCATTTGAGCTGCGTTCGTGGCTATGAACGCGGCGCATCTTGATGCTGGTACGCGGGGAGGACTTCCACGTCTTGATTTGAAGAGACCATTGATTTGTAGTCTCTTTCTGTCGAAGCGTTGCAAAGATCGTCATTTTGTAATCTTTACTTTAGCTCTTTGATATGCAAGAGTCGTCAGATTGTAACTCTCGATGTTGATGGTGAAGGCTGTTAAACTAGAGCTCTCATCGGTTGTCGTGAAGGTCGTCAGATTGTAACCTTCAGCGATCTACGTGAAAGTCTTCAAATTGTAGCCTTCTGGAAGTCGTCAGATTGTAACTTCCATCATCGGTGTTTGATGGGGATCAGCTATCTATTGTGAATTTTAGACAGCCTACAGAACCCCCTCCAAAGTTTTCGAAAGTTCGCGGTTGACTGGGACGAATTTTCGGAATACTTTGGATCTCAACTCTGATCTTGGAGCTGTTGATTCCTTGTGGTAAAGGATTTGTTCTCTGCACTTGCTTCGAAGGCATCTTGGTTGAAGGGATTTGCACGTAGGACCTGTGTGAAGGTATGCGCCATAATCCTGCTTCTGGAATGTGGGGGTGGACCCTGCATTTTGAACTTGAGATGCGGGTCTCACCCTTACATGTTGAATTTGCATCGCGGGTCTGACCTAAGCGTTTGGTTTTTGCATCGCGGGTCTGACCTAAGCGTTTGGTTTTTGCATCGCGGGTCTGACCTAAGCGTTTGGTTTTTGCATCGCGGGTCTGACCTAAGCGTTTGGTTTTTGCATCGCGGGTCTGACCTAAGCGTTTGGTTTTTGCATCGCGGGTCTGACCTCAGCGTTTTGACTTAAGACATGGAAGTGGCTTCCGTGCATTTTTGACTAAGTCTTTGAGACTTGTCTTCAGCTTATTCGTTTCAAGTCTCGG
>NC_033801.1:57689001-57726717 GCF_001876935.1 Asparagus officinalis
AGATCTGATCGACGGTGGTCCACGGATAAACCCCGGCACAGGCAAAGATCCCACGCAAGCAGAAGGCCGATAAACGATCTCTGCGTTTGTTTGATAAAGTTGTAAACTTTTTTATTTTCATTGTGTAAGGAGATCTTATAAAAAGATCAACTTTTTATTTTATTCGAGTTTATTATAACGACTAAAGTTGTAATAGATTCGATAACAATGGAAACATCAACTTTCATCTTAAACATTCCTATTATTTGTTTAGTGGAGTCATCTACTAAGCTTATGTTTCCTCCACGTGATTCCTAGTAAGTAGAAAACCAAGAGCGATCATTACAAATCTGAATATTAGCTCGGAATCCAAGTACCAATCAGTGAAAGTAGTAAGGAAATTTACAAAATAGGATGAAGAGACTAACCTGAAGGAATTTGAAATTTCTTCAATCGTGTTAACTTTGTTTGATCCATTTCCTTTTGGAGCAGGTTTGGCTGGTTCCTTCTTCCGATAGAAATAATTAGGATCCAGGTGGTTGGTTCTTTAGACTTATGGCCGAAAGAGTTGGGATTTGATTTGGAGGAAGATTTGTTGAAGGACTGCTGGCTTTTCTTGAATTTATTCTATTTGGGTTTGAAATTCTTAGATTTAGGCATATCCTCTACCAAGTTTACTTTAGCTTTCATTTCAGACTTAGGTTTGAAATTTTGCCTATGCTAGTCTTCAATGCGAATAGCCTTGAGGGCTTCAGTTAAGGTTAGATTTTATTGCTTGTGTCGGAGATCTCTAGAAAAACTAAACCAAGAGGGAGGGAGTTTATCAATCAAACAAGAATCTTTAAAGTCATCAGTAAAGGAGTTTCCATTTAATTGGAGGTGAAGAATGAAATCTTGGAATTCATGAATTTATTCAATTATGGGTTTGTCATCAACCATCATGAACTTGTTGAATGAAGAGGAGGTGAAACGCAGAATTCTGGCATCATCATAGTCATATTCTGCTTTAAGATCATTCCATAGGTCCTTAGCACTTTTGAACTCATAATATATGTCATAAAGGTTGTCCGCAAGTGCACTGAGAATCCTATGGAAACAATGATAGTTTATTTCTTCTGGTTTTATAGAGCTAGAAAAAGAGCTAGAACCAGAACCAGAAGTGGAAGGAGTAGGTGTATACGTCAAAAATTTCCTATAGGGTATCACACATAGCTCAAGTTGAAAAAAAGATGATAAACATCATCATCTGAGTTACAGAGAAGCATATTGAGGCCAAAGATCAACTAAAGAGCGAAATCAACAATGGGAATCACAATCTGACGGCCCCTGCAAATCGAGTAAAATTTAGCGTCTCAACCAGATGAGACGACACCTCCTGTGCCGACTCGAAAGGTAGCCGAAATCTCAACCAGATGAGATGGCACCTCCTATGTCGACTCGAAAGGTAGCTGATGTCATAACCAGATGAGATGGCACCTCCTGTATCAACTCGAAAGGTATCCTTCGTCATAACCAGATGAGATGATACCTCCTGTGTCGACTTGAAAGGAAGTCAACATCTTGATCATACGAGATGACACCCCCCGTGTCGACTCAAAAAGTGGTCAACATCTCGACACCTCCATGTCAACATGAAAGGCTGTTTGTGGGAAAATTTGCAGTAAAAGAAACGAAGAAAAATTGATTTGTATTCCTTTAATCTCAGTTACAATTGGATTCCTGGTTACAAAAGAGAAGAGAATGATCTGGATTCTCTCCTTTGTTTAATTCTGGGTTCTTCACGGTAGCGATGGAGTGCCTCCCTCGAATGCTCGCGTCGAGTTTGCTTCTCGTTGACGATCCGAATATCTATACTCACTGGAACAACTGTCTTGTCTGGTTGATAACTCTTGACGAGTTTTGTGATTCAGAACAAGTAACAAACTCTAATGATAGAGTTGTTGGAACCGAAAATAATTCGGTTAATAAGCCAAATGCCGACTGCTTAGAGTTCCTCCGTCTGTTGATTTCCCAGACTGTGTAAGGAGTCAATCCTCCTTTTTCTGATTCTGGAAGATCTGATCGAAAGGTCTTCTCCACGAAAATCCACCCCTTGATCTGATTATCAAAAATCCGATCTTTAACTCTGTTGAGTTTGTTGTTATTTATAGGGGATTAAGGGGTGTAACCACCTCCTTAATTCGCTCCTAAGTGGGGCTAATGGGATGTAACCGCCCCTTAAATCACTCCTGAGTGGAGTTGTGATCCCCTCAGATTGTGGGAAACGGTTTTGAAATCGTTCAACTCGTGTTTGAACGAGTCAAACGCAGATCCTGCATTCTGGCATGAATTCTGTGTCCAAACGCAGTGTCTGGAAGCTTGAACGCAGTGATTGGAAGCTGCGTTTGCAGCGGATGAAAGCTGCGTTTGGCAGCGGTATAGAGCTGCGTCGGGCAGCGATGTTGATCGCTGCGTCGGGCAGCGATGTTGAGCTGCGTCGGGCAGCGAATAGAGCTGCGTCCAGTGGCGATTTAAGCTGCGTTTGCAACTTTTGGAGTTGCATTTGAGCTGCGTTCGTGGCTATGAACACGGCACATCTTGATGCTGGTACGCGGAGAGGACTTCCACGTTTTGATTTGAAGAGACCATCGATTTGTAGTCTCTTTCTGTCGAAGCGTTGCAAAGATCGTCATTTTGTAATCTTTACTTTAGCTCTTTGATATGCAAGAGTCGTCAGATTGTAACTCTCGATGTTGATGGTGAAGGCTGTTAAACTAGAGCTCTCATCGGTTGTCATGAAGGTCGTCAGATTGTAACCTTCAGCGATCTACGTGAAAGTCTTCAAATTGTAGCCTTCTGGAAGTCGTCAGATTGTAACTTCCATCATCGGTGTTTGATGGGGATCAGCTATCTATTGTGATTTTTAGACAGCCTACATGGCTACTCCCAATGTTAAGGCTATGAATGCCTTTGTGGACTCACTCTAAATGAGTACAATAGAGTCTCCACTTGTGCAATCGCACATAAAATTTGGGAGAAACTATTTGTAACTCATGAAAAAACTCCTCAAGTCAAGGAATTAAAAATTATTAGTCTCATGCATGAATTTAAACTATTTAAAATGCTTCCAAATGAGTGTATTGATTCTATGTTTTGTCGTTTTACTAACATTGCAAATCAACTACATGGCCTTGATAAGGTGCTTGAGAACCAAGAAAAAAACTACAATCCTTCATTCTCTTACACCAACATAGGAGCCTAAAGCAACCGCGATAGAGGAAGCAAATGATCTCACAAAACTCACCCTTGATGGCCTCATCGGCAAGCTCAAAGTTCATGAGAAGAAGATAAAGGAGAAAGAAGATGAACCCCTATGAGGAAATGAAGATCCCACTCCAAAGATAAAATCAATTATGCTTAAAGGAGTAATTGAAAATGACTCTTCTTCCTCCGATAGTGAACTTGATGTTTCAAAAGAAGTAGCTCATCTTTCCAAGAGAATATCAAGATTGGTAAGGATGAACAAAAACTTTAAAAATAATCATTCTAATAAATTTTCTTCTCGTGTAAGAAAATACTTTGAATGTGGTGAACCGGGACATATGGAAAGAGATTGCCCCAAGTTGAAAGAAAAGTACTTGCAGTACAAGAAGAAGAGGGTTATGTATGCGGGATGGGAAGAATCCAAACCTAGCGATTCAGATGATGATGAAGAAGTCGCTAAATGTGCCTTCCAAGATCCAAACGTGTGCTTCATGGTTCATGATGATGAGGTATTATCTGATTCCGATCATGACTCCTTCATCATGCAATGTGAAATAGAAACCGTACTTGTTGACTTTAATTTCGAATTTAAAAAGTTAGCTAAAGAACACTCTTCTTTTAAAAAATCACACAACTCATGTGACTCAAAGTTTGAATTATTACAATCTTCCTTAAATGATGCTATTGCTTTAAAAGATAAAATAATTGGAGATCTTGATTTTGAAAACAAACAATTAAAGTCTCAAATTGAGAGATTAAATAATGGAATTGCTTCATTGAAATCTAGTCATACTTCTTCTAGCCATCCTCACCCTCATTTTGGTAGAAAAAGATTTCATAAGTCTCATGCAACTATTCACAAGAAAAATTTTATTTGTACTTATTGCATGAGATATGGTCGCATCTCCACTCATTGTAGAATTAGGAATAATATTTATGATTATGGGTTAATGTGGATACCCAAGGGTACTAAGAGTACTAACATTCAAGGACCCAAGATTTGGGTACTTAAAGTATCTACCACTTCTTTGCATGCAGGGAATGTCTCGCACAAGACGTAAAGAAGTGTGGTACCTTGATTATAGTTGCTCTCATCATATGATGGGTAATAAAGATATCTTTGCAACCCTATCAAGGATGAAAGGAGGTAATGTCTCCTTTGGCGGTGATGAGAAAGGTAAAATTGTTGGTATTATTAATATTGGTAAGAAACCTTCTCCCATTATTGAAGATGTTTACTTAGTTAAAGGACTAAATTATAATCTTCTTAGTATTAGTCAACTAAGTGATAAAGGCTATGATATTGTTTTTAAACCAGATAAGTGCATTGTTAGCCTCAAAGATAAAACTTTTTTTTGCCCCTAGAAAATTTAACGTATATAATTTTGAGATGAATGAGCTTATAGATTATAGACTATCTAAAAATCACAACAAATAGCTGACTCCTATCAAACTTAAATCAACATTGCGACAATGGAAGTCACAATCAGACGACTTTTATGTCAACAAATGAAAGCTATAATTAGAGGATTCTCACGTAGATCGAGAAAGGTTACAATTCGACGACTGATGAAAGTTCTGATTCAATAGCCTTCACAATCAACTATGAGAGTTACAATCTGATGTTTCTCACACCCCAAATGGCTAAGGCAAAGATTACGGAACAACGGTCCTTGCAGACGCTTCAACAGAAGAAGTTACAAATCAACAACTACTTCAAAGAGACGCGGAGTCCATTCTCGCGTTCATGATTTCAGAACACAGGCGACCCCTGAATTCGTTCTCAATTTTCGACAGAAGCCGAAGCGTCTCAGTTCTGAGACACGGAGTTGAGGCCCAGAACGCCAAACTGGGCGTTTTTGACTCATTCAATGTGAGTCGAACGGTTCCAGAACCGTTTTTCCCTATGATTCGTGGGAATCTTGCCCACTTAGGAGCGGATTATAGGGTCAGTTATAACCTCTTATCCCCCTATAAATAATCAAACTTGTGAACAGAGTTAAAGGCTAGAAAAATCAAGATCTTAGATCGACTCTTAGGTTCGGAGATCGGATTTTTTGAATCATTTAAAGGATCAACTTTTTGGCAGAGAGATTGATCTTGGAGAATCATTCTGAGATCTGGAGGCTTTCTTCAGCAACACAGAGTTTTAGCACTAGGCTATTAACCGAATTTTTGGTTCAAACAACTCTTTTCATAGAGTTCCAACTCATCCCGAATTCATAAACTCATTAAGAGTTTTCTTCAAACTTGCCTCGCAAGTTAACTGTTCCAACGAGTTATTCAAATCATTAACATAGAGCAAACTCGAAGCGAGCATTCGAGGGAGAAACTCCATCGCCACTGTGAAGAACCCTGACTTAAACAAAAGAAAAAATTCACATTAATTCTCTTCTTTTTTGTAATCAGAAATTCAACTTGTAATTGAGATTGAGAGAGTTGTAAACATTCTTTTTCTAAGCAGTTAGAAGGAATAAAATAGAATTCAATTCTTTTTTTTTTCTTATTACAAATTTTCCAATAAATAAAAGATAACAACTCTGCTGGGGACTAGCTTCTCTGACGACAAAGTGGTGGCATAATCCAACGTCAATCTTGCTGGAACGATCGTGAAAACTCTCGTCGTAGAGTTTGATCAAGCTAAGTATGAGAAAGTCCTCTCCTCTGGATCGCTCAGTCTCAAGGCTAGGCGTAATGCCCACAAAATCTCCAAGGAGATTAAAATGCCAAATATTGCTACAGTTCTGAAAACAGTCCCTTCTTCTGGCCGAGACTGTTTAAACAGCCCTTCCTCTGAAGGAATGGGCTCGGATTCCATCAAACTTGTTCAATGAGTTAAAAGCTCCATACCAGAGTTAACATGATCTGTGTCGGGTCATAAAAGGTCCATGGCGGAGGAAAATCTAACTAACGCCGACGACGTTATAGCTAAGGCCTTAAAACAAGCCAAAAAGAATGCTGCTCGACAAAAGAGGATATCTATACGGAGAGCACACCTACGAAATAGCCGATCTCTTGCCCAACACGAAAATCACATTTTTGAGTCTCTGCCTGAGTGCTGCGTCTCTACTTCAGAACGTACACTTCGAGGTAATAAGCCCAACTATGAGCCTCGCGTGATACAACTTAAACGCGACCCTCAGTGGCACGTTGTTCATCCAAAACGCAGTCCTCAGAAAAGCATTTTTAAAGATAAACGCACACCCCAGGGGTGCGTTCAACCAAAATGTGACCCTCTGGGGTCTGTTTCATCAATCAAACGCACACCTCAGGGGTGTGTTCAACCAAAACATAACCCTCAGGGGTCTGTCTCATCAATCAAATGCACACCCCATGTGTGTGTTCAACCAAAACATGACCCTCAGGGGTCTGTTTCATCAATCAAACGCACACCCCAGAGGTGCGTTCAACTGAAACACGACCCTCAGGGGTCTGTTTCATCAACTAAACGGAGGCCTCAACCTAGCATTCATAAAATCGGAAGTGACCCTCGTGTTTCTTCTCTAGAACATGGCATGGTCCACCAAGTTTAGAAAAATCAACATGGATTTAAGATTCATGATCGTTAAGAATCAGTCCCACCCACTAACGAGCAGGGGGTTCCATCTTCATCCTCACGCTATGTGAGAGATTCGTCTCAAGTCTCCGATTTAAGAGAATTGCTATTGAGAGGGAGACCTATGCCACAAACAGTTCATTCATATCAATATGAGCGGCTTATTTCTGCAATCCTCTTGGAATGCTACTATTGCGTATCTGTGCCTCGACTATCAGTATTTGACCGATTGACAAACGTCATTAGGCCTGCCAAGTGACGACATCATCACAAAAAGAATATTTCTGAAGCTGAATATCTTGAAGTTACTTTTAATGTGATCGACAGAGGGAGGGCCTCAGCTCCTAGTTTTGACGAATCAGAGAGAAGTTATTCCCCGACTGTCCGAGAAATTTATGACGAGTTGAAAGTAATATATCACCGCACTCGAACCCGAACAGGAACTATCTGCCCAGTTAATTACCTATGATTAGCTCGGGGAATCACTTCGGATGGGGAACATTCACCGATTGTGGATTCTCAATCCTCAAGCTCCGTCGTGGCACATTAGACTCCCGTTTATATGACTGGAAACTCCAACGATTTTGTAAAGGTAGTTAATGAACATCACGTTATGATCTAGGCACAGAAAGAGACACTTGCCCAAATAAAGGAGATGCTGGCCCAGCTCCTTGCAGAGAAGGGCCAAAAGCCTAAATCTTTCTGGAGGACGATTTCAAAGGGAAAGCAGAAGGCACATGAGAATTCAAATCGTGAGACTCACAACCTAGAGTCTTCCTCCGAAATGAGAAAGAAGCTGATAAGGAACCAAATCCTCAGTCATCTAAAATGGACGAGTTAGAGGCTCATCTTAATGCAATCGCTAATAGGAGTGAGCTTCATGAAGAAGGAGTGGTACGACCTTACCCCGCGGAATGTGACACAGCTCCTTATCCACCGAAATTTAAGGCCCCAACTTTGCAACCTTTCGATGGCACAGGATCACCAAATCAGCACGTCTACTACTTCAAGTCACAGACCAGAGACGTGGTGGCAAACGATGCTATTCTGACTTAATTGTTCATTAGCACCCTTAAGGGTGTTGCTTTCGAATGGTTCATGAAGTTGCATGCTGGGTCTATTAAAAAATGGGTAGATCTGGAAAGGGTATTCTTAGCCAGATTTTTCGAAGATGATACAGAAGTATCTGTCCCGACCCTTCTCGCCACCAAGTAGAGGAAGTGAGAGTCTATCAAGGCTTATGTTGAAAGATTCCGTAGTATGGCATTGTGATGCCCATCAGGTATGACTCAATCTACTTTGTTCAAAACTTACAGGCATAACTGTGACGTCCCTGGGTTCACACAAGGCTGCAGTCCAAGGTGAAACCAAGAATGTCAAACCTGCCATGCACCACACCGTGCAATAACATGTTTTACCATCACAATTAACATCTATCTAGTGGAGTCAACAATAGGTGTAGGTACAAAAGCAAGTAAAAGATAATACAAGAAATAACTGATGAAGTGATAGTGATCATATTGATATCTCATCTACAAAAGCAAGTAAAAGATAATACAAGAAATAACTGATGAAGTGATAGTGATCATATTGATATCTCATCGTCCAACATACAGAAATACATTGTCAATGTTTGAATAGAAAACTGGAATACTCAACAAGTCTCAAGTATAAATATCTGAGTAAAGGAAATAAGGCATACAGCCTTTACAACATCTAGATAATAGTCCTCAAATGTCAAACAAAACTACAGTGGAGCTCCAAAAAAAAACATAGCTAAAATAGACTGCTGAACACTAAAGTGTGTCGCCATCAACCTGCGACTCTCCGGGCTCCTCGCTCGTTACCTGAAAGGGGGAGGGACAACGAGCGTCAAAGCGCTAGCGAGCAACATCACAACCAACCCCAAGGGAACATGGCTCATTGTATAAGAAAATATAGATAATACATAATAGATCTAAAATCATTGATCTCACTAAAGAGGATTTTTAGTATTTAGGAATTTACAACACGAGCATAGGTACGTCGAGCGAAATAATCCAAACAAGGAAACCCTCATGTATATACCTTGTATCTCAAATTGTAAATTCCTAAACACCAAACCCGAAGTTCTAGTACAGGAACAATAATAAAAAAAATACAACAATCCCCAGAGCATAAATACAGTGCCATGTCATAGCCTACATGAGTATCATGTTATCATGTCATAATCTACATGAGTGTCATGTCATAAAACTCCTGTGAGAAAGTCATATACAGGGTTAAGAAATATGTCCGATACAGGAACTAGATACTGTGGTTTTCCAAACACATGGAATAAGTGGCAAATGTCCAACACGAGGACAAAAATAGATTATAGTCCAACACGAGGACTTCTATGGATTATAGTCCAACACGAGGACTGTGTAACTGTGAAAAGTATATGCGGACTGATATACATATTCTATACTCACACGCGTCTCGGTGTACATATCTAAACTTGTGTCAAAAGTCAACCCACATGTACAGATAAATCATTAACATGGTGAACTAGTGTTAGGTCATCGAGGCAACCCCGAAAAGTAACTCAAACAGATTTAAGAATCTGTAAAACAACTCATCAGTCGACTGAGGTGTCAACTGATGATGTCAGTCGACTCATGTGTCGACTGACAAGCTCAGGCAGCACAGCCTCAGCTCACCAGTCGACCGATCTGTCGACTGCGGAGCTGGGAAAACCAAATCAACCCATTAGTCGACTGATCAGTCAACTGATGACTGAGATTTCAGCCTGTCGGTCGACTGATCAATCGACCGATTGACTGCAGAAACTCTGCACAGGTTATTATTCACCCAAAAATTGATCTAAACTCATCCCCATCAATCCCAAGCATGAAAAATACTGATATTAACATATATGTACCAAACTAGAATGAAAGATCTACATGTAAACATTTATCAAAAGCCTTAAACACATAAAAACAGGTTTGATACGTTTTGAAATCCATAAATCATGAAATAACTCTTGTCAAACGTTTTCAGATCTAGATCTCTTTAATAAAACATTGATGATCTTTTTATAAACTCAGAAGCTCAATACTTCACATCATATACCATAAAGATTTATTCTTTGTACTAAAAATACGTTTTTGGCTCAATAACAACTCATTAAACTCAATAAATTTGTGTAAAACAAAAGGTACAGAGTTGGGCGAGATGTTACTCGCCTCTGGGTGATGAACAACTCCTGGATCTGAGAGAGAGTGGATCCCCTTTGCTGTAATGTGAAGATTTCGACGAAAATCCTCCAAGTTCTCCCCCAAATCACCAAGAACAAACCTAGGGTTTAAGATTGGGGAGAGGGGGCTAGGGTTTTCTCAGTTCTAAAGATGAGGGGGGTGATTTCGGGTGAAGGGGAAAATATACGAACAGTTAAACCCGACCCAAACCCGAACCAAATCAAAACAGACCCGAAACATGAAAAACTAGAAATCAGCGTATCAGTCGACTGATGTGTCGACCGATACAGTCAGTCGACTGATGTGTCGACTGATCTGGAAAAAATTCAGTTTTTTTTACATGTTTTGCTTATTTGCAAAACCATCGCACAAAATTCTACACCCATACTCTCATATCATCTCAAATAACGTGTTATCATGCACTTCAATGACCTCAAGCTATTTATCATAAAAGAATTATTTATTTACTAATAATTCATATATATTCATATAAAAATTACGGGGTTCTACATTCTCCCCCCCTTAGAAGAATCCTCAATGCCTCCTCGGTTCCACTGAACTTTCACCAAGGGAATTACCTTGTTTCTAAGTCTCTTGTCCTCTCTGGCAAGAATACGAACCAGAATCTCGACAGTAGTCAAATCCTCCTGAAGCTCAATCTCTGGTGTATCCAATACTCACTGCTGCTCCTCATCATGCAAGTGTTTCTTGAGCATAGAAACATGAAATACATTGTGTATACTAGACATCGATGTTGGAAGATCTAGTCTGTATGACACAACTCCAATACGCTCCAAAATCTGGAATGGTCCAATATATCTCGGCGCAAGCTTCCCCCATCGTCCGAATCGCTGCACGCCCTTCATAGGCGATACCTTCAACATAACTGAATCCCCAACCTGAAACTCCAAAGGTCTTCGCCTCTTATCTGCATAGCTCTTCTGCCGACTCTGAGCGGCTAGAATCCGCTCCCTGATCAATGCTACCTTCTCGGTAGTCTGCCTCACCAGGTCCGGTCCAAGCATCAAGCTATCCTCCGGCTCTGCCCAACATATTGGTGATCTACAGGGTCTCCCGTATAATGCCTCATACGGAGTCATACCGATTGTTGCTTGATAACTGTTGTTATAAGCGAACTCTATCAATGGAATGTGATCCTCCCAGCTGCCTTGAAAGTTAATGACACAAGCCCGCAACATGTCTTCCAACACCTGATTTACTCTCTCTGTCTGACCATCCGTCTGTGGGAGGAAAACACTGCTGAATGATAATCTGCTGCCAAAAGAGTCCTGGAAACTCTTCCAAAAGTGCGAAGTGAACACCGAACCTCGATCCGATACAATCGTGTCTGGAACTCCATGAAGTCAAACTATTTCCCGGATAAATATCCTCGCATATGCCTCGGCAGTATAGGTAGTCCTCACTGGAAAGAAATGTGCCGACTTCGTCAAACGGTCCACAATTACCCAAACTGAATCATTCCCCTTCTTCGACTTCGGCAACCCTACAATGAAGTCCATAGAAATGTCTGCCCACTTCCACTCTGAAATGGGTAAAGGTTGAAGTGTTCTTGTCGGTCTCTGATGCTCTGCCTTCACCTGCTGACAGGTAAAACACTTAGCCACATACTCTGAAATCTCCCTTCGCATACCACTCTACCAAAAGTGTCTCTTCAGGTCCTTGTACATCTTAGTAGTCCCTGGATGTACTGTGTACCGAGTACGATGAGCTTCATCAAGTAACTCTCTCTTCAGCTCGGCACTGGCTGGTATGACTAGCCTGCCCTTCATCCGGAGACCTCCGTCTGTTCCAATGATCCAATCAGTCTTAGGCTCCTTAGAAATCTCCTCCTTTCGGATTTGAATCCAAGAGTCTCCTAACTGAGCTCTGACAACTCTGTCACTCCAAGATGGCTGCACTGACACAGCTCCCAAAAATGCACTGGTTCCTCCAATCTTGGTCTAAAATCAAACTGGCTAAGAGTGATAAGATCCCGATGCAATGAACACCTCAAAGCTGAAATCCGATGTCGACGCTTCCTGCTTAAGGCATCTGCTACGACGTTCGCCTTCCCCGGATGATACTGAATCGCGCATCTGCTACGACGTTCGCCTTCCCTGGATGATACTGAATCGCGAACTCGTAGTCCTTGATAAACTCAACCCACCTCCTCTGTCTCTGATTGAGTTCCTTCTGAGAAAAGAGGTACTTCAGACTATGATGGTCTGTGAATAACTCAAACTGCACTTCATATAAGTAGTGCCTCCATGACTTCAGTGCAAATACCACTGCTGCTAACTCCAAGTCATGAGTGGGATAGTTCTGCTCATGCACCCTCAACTGCCTTGAGATATAAGCTACTACCCTCTGAGTCTGCATTAATACGCCTCCTAAGCCTGCCAATGATGCATCTGTATATATGACGAATGTCCTGTCGCTACTCGGAATAGTCAAAACCGGCGCTGTAGTCAACTTAGCCTTCAAAATATCAAAGGCCTTCTGGCACTCCATGCTCCATATGAACTGTACACCCTTCTTCGTAAGGTGTGTAATCGGCGTCACAATCTTCGAGAAGTCCTGAATGAACTTCCTGTAATATCCAACTAAACCCAAAAAGCTGCGAATCTCTGTCACCGTCTTCGGTGGCTCCCAATCAAGAACGCCGTGACCTTTGCTGGGTCCACTGCTATGCCCTCTCTACTGATGATGTGGCTAAGAAATCTGACTTCTGAAAGCCAAAATTCGCACTTGCTGAACTTGGCATACAGCTGATGCTCCTGTAGAGTCCTCAACGCTATTCGTAGATGCTCCTCATGATCTGCCTCCGATCTCGAGTAAATGAGAATATCATCAATGAAAACGATCACAAACTGATCTAAGGAGGGACGAAAAACCCGGTTTATCAAGTCCATGAATACCGCGGGTGCATTGGTCAACCCAAATGGCATGACCAAGAACTCAAAAGATCCATATCTAGTAAGAAAGGCGGTCTTGGGAATATCCATCTCCCGAACCCGCAACTGATGATAGCCAGAACGAAGATCAATCTTTGAGAAATACTACGCTCCCTACAACTGGTCAAACAAGTCATCAATCCTAGGTAGTGGGTACCTATTCCGGATAGTGATCTTGTTCAACTCTCTATAATCTATGCATAATCTCATACTACCGTCCTTCTTCTTCACAAAGAGGACCGGCGCGCCCCACGAAGAATGACTCCGACGAATAAAACCCTGAGCTAACAACTCGTCCAACTGGGTCTGAAGCTCCCTCATCTCAGCTGGTGCCATGCGATAGGGTGCGCGGGATATCGGGGCTGTGCCTGGCTACAACTCAATACAGAACTCTACCTCTCTCACCGGGGGTAATCCAGGTATATCCTGAAAGACATCCTGATACTCTGAGACAACTCTAGTCTCCAATAACTCAGCACCCTGATCCCGTCGCATCACCTCCTCGATGTACGCCAGAAATGACTCCGCAAATCGGTTGCCCTGAGAGGTGGCTACAATCATCTCGGACCCATCAGACGCTCGCAACTTGACTGTCTTCGCAAAGCAGTCAATACTAATATGGTAGGAAGATAACCAATAAGGAATGCGAAGCTCCCGAATCGAAAAGAATACGGGCTGGAAAGGAATTCACAAAGAACGTACCCTCCACTACGGCTCCGCTAGCTCCATGATCACGGGGAACTACTGCATAAACCTTGCCTGTGACTGAAGACTGCTCTACTACTGGAGATGGAGAATATGGGACAATCTGCCACTGCGGAACCTCCTGAACTGCTCGAACCTGCCCCTCAGTCCTCTGAGCTGCTGGCGGTGCCTCGAGTCTGTTCTGCTGGCCCTGACCTCTACCCTGCTGGCGCTGCTGCTGGTTCGGACCCTTGTCCTGTTGGGCTCCTATTGGTGCGCTAGGACACTCCGATGCCTTATGCCCGACCTTGTGACAGTTAAAACAAGATCCCTAGAACTTGCGCTGCTGATGCGCTCTCTGATCCTGCTGGGGTCCCTTCTTATAAGAGCCCTGATGCTGCTGCTGATGTCTAGAAAAAGATCTCTTGTTCTTGCCTTTGTCACTGCTCTGCCCTGCCTTGGCCTTCCCTTCCTTATCCTTCTGGAACATGGAAGTCTCAATCTCCTAGGAAGTGGCAGCCTCAGCTACCTCCCTAACTGAATAAAACCTCCTCGAGACGGTAGGTATCAGCGAGATTAGGCCCGAAGCCCTGCCAAGATACATCTTGAGCCTGAACGCTCTCCTGTCTGCCACATACCCTGATATGTAGCCAACTCATGAACCTGGCTCTCAAAAATCGCAAACGTCATTGTCCCCCTGAGTCAACCTGGACAACCAAGCTCCTTCCCAGTCACTGGCTGCAGAAGAGAAATGTTCTGGCCCCATCAAACGAAGTATTATGAAGCCTCCCATGTGAGCGTCATCCTGCTCTGGACGTAAAACTGAAGTCAGCGTTTACCATCTCCGGCATCTCCCTCAAGCTGATAGGATGCCAATCTCTGCTTCTACACTGAACCACACTGAGTATGCTCAAGAATGTTGCCACATCACCTCTTTCCATTATGCGGCCTGTAAGAGGTTCGGTGATCCCTGAACTCTGGTGCCTCATCTTCTGGTACCTCTCTACCATACAGCAGCCAAGGCCTCCTGCGCGTAGTGCGCTCTATATCTTGGGACATTGCTAATGAACAGGCTGCAGGCGTGCATCCCTGGGGTCTCTCTCTGCATAGGAACGCGGGTATCCCCTGCTGCTGAGCTACCGGTGGTGGTGGTGTTATATGAGTCATCACCAACTCCTCAATGGCTGTCATCTGGGCAATAAGAGGAGCCATGATATCCACCAAATACTGAGGAGCCTGCTGCGGCTCGGGTGGTACCTGCTGAGGCTGAGATTGAGCTGGTTGCTGCTCAGATGGAGTCTGCTGTGACTCTGCCTGCCCAGCTCTCCGAGTACGAGGCCTACCACGTCCTGCCATCTCGCTGCTCATAAGAAAATAAGAGTTTATGAGTCAAAATAGACCTCTATAAATAGCGTATCACAATACAATTTTTTTTTACAACATATAGTATTTGCACAAATACTTTAAACTTATACAAAAATAGTTGTTATATAAAAAAAATTCTCAAATTTTGAGATATACGCATATATCGTCCTCACTCATACTAGGAAATCCTTACGGACTCTATACATGAATCCTAAGAAACTCTATCCTAGCTCTACGACTCGACACAGGATGATCCTAAGGATACTGGAACTAGAGCTCTGATACCAACTGTGACGCCCCTGGGTTCACACAAGGCTGCAGTCTAAGGTGAAACCAAGAATGTCAAACCTGCCATGTACCACACCTTGTAATAACATGTTTCACCATCATAATTAACATCTATCTAGTGGAGTCAACAATAGGTGTAGGTACAAAAGTAAGTAAAAGATAATACAAGAAATAACTGATGAAGTGATAGTGAACACATTGATATCTCATCGTCCAACATACAGAAATACATAGTCAATGTTTGAATAGATAACTAGAATACTCAACAAGTCTCAAGTACAAATATCTGAGTAAAGGAAATAAGGCATACAGCAACTACAATGGAGCTCCAAAATAAAACATAGCTAAAATAGACAGCTGAACACTAAAGTGTGTCGCCATCAACCTGCGACTCTCCGGGCTCCTCGCTCGTTACCTGAAAGGGGGAGGGACAACGAGCGTCAAAGCGCTAGCGAGCAACATCACAACCAACCCTTAGGGAACATGGCTCGTTGTATAAGAAAATATAGATAATACATAATAGATCTAAAATCATTGATCTTACTAAAAAGGATTTTTAGTATTTAGGAATTTACAACACGAGCATAGGTACGTCGAGCGAAATAATCCAAACAAGGAAACCCTCATGTATATACCTTGTATCTCAAATTGTAAATTCCTAAACACCAAACCCGAAGTTCTAGTACAGGAACAATAATAAAAGAAATACAACAAACCCCAGAGCATAAATACAGTGCCATGTCATAGCCTATATGAGTATCATGTTATCATGTCATAATCTACATGAGTGTCATGTCATAAAACTCCTGTGAGAAAGTCATATACATGGTTAAGAAATATGTCTGATACAGGAACTAGATACTGTGGTTTTCCAAACACATGGAATAAGTGGCAAGTGTCCAACACGAGGACAAAGGTGTACATGTCTAAACTTGTGTCAAAAGTCAACCCACATATACAGATAAATCATTAACATGGTAAACTAGGGTCAGGTTATCGAGGCGACCCCGAAAAACAACTCAAACAGATCAAGAATCTGTAAAACAGCTCATCAATCGACTGATGTGTCGACTGATGACGTCAGTCGACTCATATGTCGACCGATAAGCTCAGGCAGCATAGCCTCAGCTCACCAGTCGACCGATCTGTCGACTGCGGAGCTGGGAAAACCAAATCAACTCATCCGTCGACTGATCAGTCGACTGATCCGTCGACTGATCAGTCGACTGATCAGTCGACTGATCAGTCGACTGATCAGTCGACTGATGACTGAGATTTCAGCCCGTCGGTCGACTGATCAGTCGACCGATTGACTGCAGAAACTCTGCACAGGTTATTATTCACCCAAAAGTTGATCTAAACTCATCCCCATCAATCCCAAGCATGAAAAATACTGATATTAACATATATGTACCAAACTGGAATGAAAGATCTACTTGTAAACATTTATCAAAAGCCTTAAACACATAAAAACATGTTTGATACGTTTTGAAATCCATAAATCATGAAATAACTCTTGTCAAGCGTTTTCAGATATAGATCTCTTTAATAAAACATTGATGATCTTTTTACAAACTAAGAAGCTCAATACTTCACATTATATACCATATAGATTTATTCTTTGTACTAAAAATACGTTTTTGGCTCAATAAAAACTCATTAAACTCAATAAATTCGTGTAAAACAAAAGGGACAGAGTTGGGCGAGATGTTACTCGCCTCTGGGTGATGAACAACTCCTGGATCTGAGAGAGAGTGGATCCCCTTTGCTGCAATGTGAAGATTTCGACGAAAATCCTCCAAGTTCTCCCCCAAATCACCAAGAACAAAACTAGGGTTTAAGATAGGGGAGAGGGGGCTAGGGTTTTCTCAGTTCTGAAGATGAGGGGGGGTTATTTCGGGTGAAGGGGAAAATATACGAACAGTTAAACCCGACCCAAACCCGAACCAAATCAAAACAGACCCAAAACCTGAAAAACTAGAAATCAGCGTATCAGTCGACTGATGTGTCGACCGATACAGTCAGTCGACTAATGTGTCGACTGATCTGGAAAAATTTAGTTTTGTGCATGTTTTGCTAATTTGCAAAACCAACGCACAAAACTCTACACCCAAACTCTCATATCATCTCAAATAACTTATTATCATGTATATCAATGACCTCAAGCTATTTATCATAAAAGAATTATTTATTTACTAATAATTCACATATATTCATATAAAAATTACGGGGTTCTACAATAACTTACAGACTCAGCTCCTTGCTCAAATAGAGGTAGCAGAATGTCGCTCCTAGAGGCAATTGGTTTCGTAAGGAGAACAAGCTGAAGAAATTGTTGTTCGGGTCAAGGCTGAAGAGGCTACTCAACCAAAGCCATAACCGCAACACAACCAAAACAATTCTCCTCGATTTAAGGGAAATGAGACTTTGGCTGCCGATTCAAGCACACGAGCATCACCTGCTAAGCAAGGCAAAACATCGAATCAGAAAAGAGCGCCCAAGCAATACTCGTTGAAAGAAGAGCATGTTGACACTTTGTTCCAGCTACTTCGGAAAAAAAATAAACTACTACTTCTCGAGATTAGGAAACCAGATGAGGCAGAAAAAGTGGATGATCCTAATTATTGCCGTTATCACAGGTTCCTAGGACATCCTACCAGAAAATGCTATGTTTTCAAGAATATCCTACAAAATTTGGTGAACGCTAATGTACTCACATTAAAGCCCGAGTAGAAGACTGTATCTACCAATTTGATAGCGGTCTAGTTTGGTAATTTCCCTCCTGTAACAGCTGCAGATAGAGTTATTGCCATCCATAAAGGGGAAATGCACATGAAAAATACTAACCCACATGGTCAGAAAGATAAAGGATTAACTCTCTTTACTACATCGAAAGGGGAGATTATGTGGGTCCATCCCGATCTGGTTGAAGACCAACAGTGGACGAACACCTCGTCTAAAAAGAAAAGAAGCAAGGCTAAGTCATCCAACATGATTAGCCCCTTCATTAATGAAAATGATGATTACCTCAAACCTCTCACTAATTCAGAAGAAGAGAGGATCGTTCTTGCAACAGACCAAGGAGGTAACCCTGGCACCCGGTCATGAAAAGCTTATCTAAGGAACTATGATCAAGGTGCTCAAGAAATAGAAGAACAGCCCCAAGACGCTGGGGGTTCTATCCCTCATAAGTCAACCGACAAAGGAAAGCAGAAAGAAACCCGGTACAATAAAAACCTTTTCTAGGAACCCGAAGAATCAAGCGCTCCCTTTCGATTAAACGTTATGGCGCAGTTGATCAACATAATGGCTAGAATTACCCTGTACGAGCTCCTGTGATTATCTAAAACTACCAAGGAAGCTCTAATTGAAGTCTTAACGAACACGAAAAACTTTATTACACAGGTTATTCTAACCCCTGAAGCTTCTGAAGTCTAGTCATGTATACAATGTCTACAAGCAGAAGGAAGTTTACCCTGCATATCATTCACTCAGGAAGATATGCAAGTCAAACACAAGCACGACATGCCTTTATGGAAGTTTACCCTGCATATCATTCACTCAGGAAGATATGCAAGTCAAACACAAGCACGACATGCCTTTATATTACACATGGTATATTGGGTCTTACTCAGGAAGATATGCAAGTCAAACACAAGCACGACATGCCTTTATATTACACATGGTATATTGGGTCTTCAGAAATCAGTCGTGTGCAAGTTGATTCAGGCTCAACACTTAGTATTATACCTTACAGGGTCATGCAGGTCTTAGGGATTCCCGTACATCAGTTAAACACCACCCAGACCACTATCTTCGGTTTCAACACCAACAACACTCGGCCCCTGGGGAAGATCAAGCTCAGGTGTCAAATCTGAGATCTCAAGTCTGAAGTGACTTATTACATTATAGATGCAAACACATCTTATAATTCATTGTTAGGGAGACCGTGGATTCATGCGAACCATATTATCCTGTCTACCCTACATCAGGTTATAAAGTATGTTAATGATGAAGGAGAAGTCCGAACCCTGATTGCTGAGAAGCGCCCTTTAAGAGGGGTAGAAAACTTCCACACAGATTCTGTCTTCTACCTGGAATCTTAAGAGAAATTTGAAGAAGATGCTGACAGCGGCCATGAAGCCGACATCGGTGCTTGTATTTCAGATGCTCATTCTCAGTCGAGCCAGATCCTGAGGAAGATTGTCCATAGGAGTTGAATTTTGATGTAATGGGTCAAGTTGAGAGCAATAATAATGTACCGAGTGAGGGTGAGTGGTGCATTAATGAAGATTTTATTTTGGCGTACTTGTCCGATGTGTCCTCTAAAAATAAACAAATAGAGAATGATACTAATACATGTACCGATATATGATGCACATTATACACAGAGACATCACTCACATTGCTTATTAAATCATCATTCGCTACAGATGAAGAAATCGAGAATATTCGAAAGACTTTCTTAAAAGTCCCGTCCAAAAGGAAAGGGTAGAAGCCTATCTATTTTGGAAGAGTCAAATCTGAACTACTCAAGCAAGAAAGTTTAGAAGAAGATAATATGGTTCCTCAATTCTATTACTATGAACCCAATTCCATCCATTTAATGAAAGGAATGGGTTATGACTTTAATGAAAACAGAGGTTTAAATTTTGGGAAAGGAAGACGAACACTCGTTCAAATGTCTCTCACTCCGGAAGAAAAACCTCCTAATTATTATCAAAAAATTAGAAGAGGTGTGGGTTATGTCACAACCCCTTCTCTTTCAGAAAATGAAACTGATGATTGCCTGTGTCAAGACCATTCACCCGAGACGTCATCATGGGAATCTGACATCAGCATTGGAGCCTTCTTCAAAAGTTTGATCGTGAATATGGTTTCGACTAACCACCCAGACGAAGACGCAGGGGGTGATGAAGAATTGATCGAATTAACCAATGACCCTTGGATCAAGCGTCTTAATATTTTGTGGGATATGCACTTCGAACAGTGTGATCCACCCACTGAAGATAAAGTAATCCAAGTTAATATAGGAGATGAATCCGATCCTAAACCAATCTTCATAAGTGAAAGCTTATTACCATCTGAGAAAGAATATCTTATATCTCTCATTCAAGAATATATATATGTCTTTGCCTGGAACTATGAAGATATGCATGGTTTTGATCCAAAAGTAGTCATGCATCGTCTTAACATTGATCCGGACACAAAAACCATTAAACAACAATAATGCTAGTTTCGTCCAGATATCATGGAAGCAATTGAGTCAGAAGTTAAAAAGCTTATTGACTCGGGCCTTGTTAGAGAGGGACAACATCCTGATTGGGTAGGCAACATTGTTCTAGTGCTCAAGAAAAATGATAAAGTCCAGATATGTATTAACTTTTGTGACCTAAACGTAGCATGTCCAAAAGACGAGTTTCTACTCCCCATCACGGATGTTATGATCGATAACACAAGCGGGTATGAAAGGATGTCTTTCATAGATGGTTTCTCCGGGTACAATCAGATCAAGATGTACACTGAAGATGAAAAGCATACTGCTTTTAGAATACCATTGGGAGTATATTGCTACACAGTGATGCCCTTCGTATTGAAAAATGCAGGTGTAACCTACCAACACGCAATGAACGCAATCTTTCACGAGCACTTACGCAAGAAGATTGAATGCTACGTTGATAATATATCAGTGAAAAACCAACACAAAGGTGATCATCTTACATACGTGAAGACAATGTTCGACATCATGCGAGCACATCAGCTGAAGATGAACCCGACCAAATCATTCCTCAGAGTATCAAGTGGAAAATTCCCTGGAATTCATAGTTATATCCAAGGGAATTTCTCTTGATCCAGAAAAAGTGTGTGCTATCCAGGACATGCTACCTCCAAAGAACCTCAAGGAGCTCCGAGGTTGGCAAGGCAGGTTAGCCTACATCTAGAGATTCATCTCCGACCTTTTGGTACGCTGCCAACCTTTTTCTAAGCTCATGAAGAAAGGAGTATCCTTCGTCTGGGATGAGGACTGCCAGAAGGCATTTGAGAAGATTAAGAGATATCTTACTCAACAGCCAGTTCTTGTGGCCCCGATGTCAGGAAAACTGTTCTTGCTATACGTGAGGGACATGAAGCATTCACTGGGAGCTTTGTTAGCCCAGAACAATGGTCAAGGACAGAAGCAAGCAATCTACTATTTAAGTAGGATCATGATGGGAGCTGAGCATCGCTACAATCTAGTAGAAAAAGAATGCATTGCTTTAGTAGTTACTGTCCAAAAGATACGACATTACCTAGTCGGACAAATAATTCATGTCATCTCTAAGGTAGACCCATTGAGAGTGCTCATGACAAAACCATCTTCACTGAATTGTCGATTTGCAAAATGGGCAATTCTCCTATCACAGTATGATATATGTGACGCCCCTGGGTTCACACAAGGCTGTAGTCCAAGGTGAAACTAGGAATGTCAAACCTGCCATGCACCACACTGTGCAATAACATGTTTCACCATCACAATTACTATCTCTCCCATGCACCACACTGTGCAATAACATGTTTCACCATCACAATTACTATCTCTCTAGTAGAGTCAATAACAGGTGTAGGTACAAACAATTACTATCTCTCTAGTAGAGTCAATAACAGGTGTAGGTACAAAAGCAAGTAAAAGATAATACAATAATCAACTGATAAAATAATAGAGATCAAATTAATATTTCATCATTTAATATACTGAAATACAAGTGAATGTCTAAAATAAATAAACTTGAGTTCTCAACAAGTCTCAAATACAAAATGTCTGACAAGAGGAAATAAGGCACACAACCTATACAACTTCTAAAATAAAACTCTCAAATGTCTAAACAAAAGTCTACAATGGAGCTCAACAGAACATATAACTAAATAGATAGTTGAAGCTAAAGTGCATCGCCATCAACCTGCGACTCTCCGGGCTCTTGGCTCGTTACCTGAAAGGGGGAGGGACAACGAGCGTCAAAGCGCTAGCGAGCAACATCACAACCAACCCCAAGGGAAAGGACTCGTTGTATACAGAAAATACAGTTAATTACATAATAATTAAAAATCATTGATTCTAGCAAATAATGGGTTTTAGTATTTAGGAAATTACAACACGAGCATAGGTACGTCGAGCGAAATAATCCAAACAAGGAAACCCTCATGTATATACCTTGTATCTCAAATTGTAAATCCCTAATTACCAAACCTGAAGTCTAATACATGAATAATAAACTAAAAGAAACAGCCCATCTCAATACTTAATCAAAAGTCACACCAAAACCATATAAATGTCAAAGGTCAATATCACATAAGTGTCGTGTCCAGCCTAGGTAGCTATCATGTCCAAATCTTATGTAATCATGTCATGTCCTGATTCAGATAAGTGTCATACTCATAGCTTAACAAATGGTTAACACATGGTCAAGTGGGTAAATATCCACACGAGTACTGAAATGGATTATAGTCCAACACAAGGACTTCAATGGATTATAGTCCAACATGAGGACTTCAATGGATTATAGTCCAACACGAGGACTGAAATAATATAGTTTGCCCAACACATGGACCAAGAAAAGATATACTTATACAAATTTCACACGTGTCTCGGTGTGCGATTCTAAATCGGTGTCCTCGGTCATCTATCATGCATAGATATATAGTAAATCTGAAACCTAGTATCAGATAATCGAGACAAATCCCTCGAAAGCACGAACAAAACAATAAAACCAATAGTGCACCAAAACTGTGCGGCGGTCGACCGCGGAGGCCACTCCGGTCGACCGCGCGCAGAGCAGAAACTTATTGCTCAGCCAAAACACTCCGCGGTCGACCACCGAGCACACCGCGGTCGACCGCGCAAAAGGGCAGACAGACTCTGTCCTTCTGCTCGTCCAGCGGTCGACCGTCGCGTCCACCGTGATCGACCGTGAAGCAGACAGAAGCCCAGTTAGGATTTCTGTCAGCTTCGAAACAAATGCAAACTTGATGATTTCTATATTAACAAAAATCTAACATTTCTAATATGTCATATGGAAGAAAACAACGAAATTTAAACATGTAAACTACATCCCCAACACTCTAAACACATATGAAATATGTTAAAAACGTTTTGAAAACAGTAAATCATGATTTAACTCTTGTTTAAGCAATTTCAGATCTAGATCTTCACTAAACAAAACATTGGTGAGCTTTTATAAACTGAAACATTTGATTCTTGCAATCCACATTATAGAGAATCCATCTTTATACAAAAATACCTTTTAGGCTCATCAAAACCCATGAAAATCATTATAAAAATTTGTAGAAATATGGGTGAGGGATTGGGCGAGATGTTACTCACCTCAGGTGCTGACAAATCCTCAGAAGATGATCCTCCTTCAATCTGAACCGCGAAACCCCACCGAAAATCCTTCGAAATGCTCCAAAAACACCAAAATCCGAGCTAGGGTTTAGAGAGGAGAGAGAGGAGGGGGCTGAGGCTATTAGGGTTCAAAAGAGGGTTCTGGGAGCTTCAAAACGAGTATATATACCTAGGGTAACAACCGGGTTTGGTATAAACAAAACCCAACCCGAAACAGAACTAAAACTGGCGTCTGTACGCCCAGCGGTCGACCGCCGAGCCCACTGCGGTTGACCGTCTGACAGACTGCACACAGATTAAGGTTCGGTAATATAGCCATAACTTTCTGATACGACCTCGGAATGAGGTGATCTAAGATTCGTTGGAAAGTTGTTGAAGAGACCTAAAACTTTGGTCTTTTGAGTTTTTCCAAATTCTAAATGAGTTTATATGTAAAACATATAAACTCTTAACTAGTCATAGATTTCCAGATTTATACATCGAGCATGAAATGTGCATTTGCTCTTATATATATACATATATACATTGAATTGATCTCAAATCAATTCCTAGCATACTCAAACATCATAATATATTATTTATAAATATATAACATATTTATTATTATTTATCATAAAATATTTAAATTTTCGGGGTTTTACATTCTTCCCCCTTAAAGGAATTTCGTCCTCGAAATTCAGAAATCATACTTAAGCAAATAATAATACTAGAAAAGCACTTAGAGGGTCTAATTCAACCCACAACCATAAACATAAACATCTCAGAATATTTACTCTTGATAAGCATATAGGGATATTTATATTTAACAGTCCAGGATGACTATATTCACACTCAACCCTTAATCGAATGGAACTAGTACGTCGGGCGAAAAATCCAAACAAGGAACCCCCCATATATATACCATGTGTTCCAAAATATTAAGAATTAAGCGGAAATATCCTCATTCTAGCGTTAAATCTAAATATAACCACACAAATAATCGAACACATAAATCAATCCACTTCCTCAATAGGTGTAGGAAGTCGCGCGGCATAACATCTTCGCGCTCACGAAAATCATCTTCGATGTCTACACTTAACCATCAAAAATGTAAATACCCCCACTTAACCCCTAATTAAATGGAACAAGTACATCGAGCAAAAAATCCAAACAAGGAACCCCTCATATATATACCATATGTTCCAAGTACTTAGGAGATAAGTGTTAATACCCTCATTTTAGTGTTAAGTATAAACATCACCATACAGGTAACCATAAGCCATAAACAAGTCATATAAAAATTTAATTTACTTGATCAAACAGTTGTGGGTAGTCGCGATGTATATCCTCCTCGCGCTCCCGAGAAACCTCCTCAACTCCTTTTCTGGTTCCACTGAATTTTCACCAAGGGAAAAATATATTGTTTCTAAATTTCTTGTCTTCTCTAGCAAGTATACAAACTGGGATTTCAATCGTAGTCAAATCATCCTAAAGCTAAATCTCTGATGCGTTCAACACTCACTACTGCTCTTCATCATGTAATTGCTTCTTGAATATTGAAACATGAAATACTTTATGTACACTAGACATCGATGCTGGAGAGTCTAGTCCATATGAAACAGCCCCAATAAGCTCCAAAATCCGGAACGGTCCAATATATTTCCGCTCAAGCTTTCTCCGCCATCCAAATCGCTGAACGTCTTTCATAGATGATACTTTCAGCACAACTAACTCTTCAAACCTGAAACTCTAAATGTCCTCATCTCTTATCTGCATAGCTCTTTTGCTGACTCTAAGCGGCTAGAATTTGTTCTCTGATCAATGTTACTTTCTCAGTAATCTATCTCATAAGCTCTGGCCCAAGCATTAAACTATCCTCCGGCTCTACCCATCGTATAGACGATCTGCAAGGCCTCCCGTACGATGCTTCATATGGGGCCACACCAATTATCGCTTGATAACTGTTGTTATAAGAGAACTCTATCAGTGGAATGTGATTCCTCCCAGCTGCCTTGAAAGTCAATGACACAAGCCCGTAACATATCTTCCAACACCTGATTTACTCTCCCCGTCTGACCATCCGTCTATGGGTGGAATACACTACTGTATGATAGTCTGCTACCAAGTGAATCCTGGAAACTCTTCCAAAAGTGCGAAGTGAACACTGAACCTCGATCCGATACAATCGTGTCTGGAACTCCATGAAGTCGAACTATCTCTCGAACAAATATCCTCGTATATGCCTCGGCGGTATAAGTAGTCCTCACTGGAATGAAATATGCTGAATTCATTAGTCTATCCATTATCACCCAAACAGAATCATTTTCTTCCTTCGACTTCGGTAACCCTACAATAAAGTTCATAAAATGTCCACCCACTTCTATTCCGAAATGGGTAAAGACTGAAGTGTCCCTACCGGTCTCTGATATTCCACCTTCACTTGTTGATAGGTACGACACTTAGCTATATACTCTGAAATCTTCCTACGCCTATCACTCCACCAAAAGTGTTTCTTTAAGTCCTTGTACATCTTAGTTGTTCCTGGATGTACTGAATCGCGAATTCATAGTCCTCAATAAACCCAATCCACCGCCGATGTCTCTGGTTGAGTTCCTTCTGGGAGAAAAGATACTTCAAACTCTGGTGGTCGATGAACAACTCAAATTGCACTCCATACAAATAATATCTCGTGACTTCAGTGCAAATACCACTGCTGCTAACACCAAATCTTGAGTGAGGTAGTTCTACTCGTGCACCCTAATTTGTCATGAGATATATGCTTCTACCCTCTGAGTCTGCATCAAGATGCCTCCTAAACCTGCCAATGATGTATCTGTGTAAACAACGTACGTCCTGTCGCTACTCGGAATAGTCAAAACCGACGCTGTAGTCAACTTAGTCTTTAAAGTATCAAAGGCCTTCTGGCACTCCGTGTTCCAAATGAACTGTACACCCTTCTTCGTAAGGCGTGTAAGTAGTGTCGAAATCTTCAAGAAGTCTAGGATGAACTTTCTGTAATAACCGGCTAACCCAAGAAGCTTCGAATCTCTGTCACCATCTTCGACGGTTCCAAATCAAGAACTGCTGTAACCTTAGCCGGATCCACTACTATGTCCTCTCTGCTGATGATGTGGCCGAGAAATTCTGACTCCTGAAAGTCAAAACTCGTACTTGCTAAATTTAGCATAGAACTGATGCTCCTGTAGAGTCTGCAAAGCTAACCTTAAATGCTACTCGCTTTCTGCCTCCGATCTCGAATATATGAGAATATCATTGATAAAGACAATCACAAACTGGTCTAAGAAGGGACGAAAAACTCGGTTCATCAAATCCATGAATACCACGGGTGCATTAGTCAACCCAAATGGCATGACCAGAAACTCGAAAGATTCATATCGAATCAAGAAAAACGACTTTGGGAAAATTCATCTCCCGAACTCGTAACTACAATAACCCAAATCAAAGATCAATCTTCGAGAAAAATATTGCGCTTCCCGTAGCTGATCGAACAAGTCATAAATCCTAACAAATCCGAATAGTGAACTTGTTCACATCATAAAAATCTACACATAATCATAGGTTACCGTCCTCATTCTCCCGAAGAGGATCAATATTCCCATAAATAAAAGATACTCCAGTGAGTAATACTCTAAGAGTCCTCATTCTCCCGAAGAGGATCAATATTCCCATAAATAAAAGATACTCCAGTGAGTAATACTCTAAGATAATAACTTATTTATCTAACTCTATCTGTAGCTCCCTCACCTCAGCAGGTGTCGTACGATAGGGTGCTCGGGATATCGGTACAGTGCTCGGCTGCAACTCGATACAGGAACCAACCTCTCTTACTGGAGGAAATCTAGGTATGTCCTGAAAGACATCCTGATACTCTAAGACAACTCCGGTCTCACACAAATCAGCACTTCGATCCCTCAGCATCACCTACTCGACGTATACCAGAAATGACCCCACATTCCGATCACCCTGTGAGGTCGCTACTATCTATACAAATCCAACGAATGCTCACAAGCTAACTATTTCAGTAAAACAATCGATACTAACATGGTATGATGATAGCTAATCCATACCAAGAAGAAAAAAAATGTCAAAATTTGACATCAACAACACGATCAACTCGATGACTAACTAGACTCATCTAGTCTGATGACATATCTCCTACAGATAGAAGGGACACTCCTTCTAGAGGAGTAGAGACTGACAACAGAATATCTATGGAATGTGCTACAAGCTGAAACCTATCAACGAAGGTATGAAAGATAAGAAGTAAGCAAATTTCCTAACTCAAACTAGATCTGAGCTAAAAAGGAAATTACGAAGAAAGCTTCGCTCGTACCCTGATCACGTGGTACTATTGAATAGACTCTGCTGGATAATGCAAATCTCCTGGGTGATGCAAATATGGCCTGCTGATCCTTAATCCTCGGATTAACAAGTAAAGCCTCAATTTCCCCACTGCTGGCTGTAATTACGATTCTGAGACTGTCGTCCGTGACCTCTATCTTGCTGGCTCCCTGCTGGTGTACTGTGACAATTCTTTCGCTCTTTGTTCGATCTTGTTGTGATTGTAACATATACTCCAAATTCTGCGCTACTTCGGCGCTTTCGAATCATATTGTGCTCCTTTCTTATATTGTCCTTGTTGCTGGGTTAAAATCATTCTCCCGCTACTAGGATTCTCTTGCCATTGTCATTTTTACTATTCTGGTTTTGATTTCTTCCTTCACTACGGGTATATCTCCCTGCTTTACTTAGACTAGCTCTAACTGCTTGTTGAAGTAGTGACTAAAATTCTCCCAAATAGGTGATAATTGCTACCCCGTCAAAAATCTAGATGTTGTTGCTATCCTCCAGCGATGCCCTCAGTGCTGAATACATCGAACTTCTGCTTGGTACTAAGTCGACGTTCAAGGAATTTTCACATACATCTAACTGTGCCTTGAAACTCTGATGCTCTCATTGTCTGATATCTTTCTTATTCTTTCAGAGCTAAACCTCCTGCTCTGCGGCTCTATAAACAGCTGATTGTGATGGTGGTGCCTTCATAAGTATTGCTTGTTTACTTTCACGACGGGTACAACCGGTGATGAAACTCCTGAAAGTGGTACTGCTGACGGAAACGGATACACATCTAGCTCCTCGAGTGTTGTAAGATCTTGTTGCTAACGGTGCCATGAAGTCGATCAAATACTATGGAGCCTGCTGCGGCTTGGCTCTGCATGTCCAACTCTCTAGGTATGAGTTTTATCTCGACCACATCCTCATTTTGATATTTATAATATCAAAAGGAGAGCTTAATTATCACAGTAAGTGAGATAATAAATAAATAAATAAAAAATATATCTATATATATATCTATATATATATATATATATATATATATATATACAACGTATCACAATACGAATTCATAACACATAGTATTCATGCAAATACCTTCAATCAACATAAAATAGTTGTCATAAAAAAATATTCTCGAATTTTGAGATATACGCATATATCGTCCTCACTCATACTAAGAAATCCTTAGCGGACTCTATACATGAATCTTAAGAAACTCTATCCTAGCTCCACGACTCGACACAGGATGATCCTAAGGATACTGGAACTAGAGCTCTGATACCAACTGTGACGCCCCTGGGTTCACACAAGGTTGCAGTCCAAGGTGAAACCAGGAATGTCAAACCTGCCATGCACCATACCGTGCAATAACATGTTTCACCAAGGTACAAAAGCAAGTAAAAGATAATACAAGAATCAACTGATGAAATAATAGAGATCAAATTAATATTTCATCATCTAATATACTGAAATACAAGTGAATGTCTAAAATAAATAAACTTGAGTTCTCAACAAGTCTCAAATACAAAATGTCTGACAAGAGGAAATAAGGAACACAGCCTTTGCAACTTCTAAAATAAAACTCTCAAATGTCTAAACAAAAGTCTACAGTGGAGCTCAAAAGAACATATAACTAAATAGATAGTTGAAGCTAAAGTGCATCGCCATCAACCTGCGACTCTCTGGGCTCTTGGCTCGTTACCTGAAAGGGGGAGGGACAACGAGCGTCAAAGCGCTAGCGAGCAACATCACAACCAACCCCAAGGAAAAGGGCTCGTTGTATACAAAAAATACAGTTAATTACGTAATAATTAAAAATCATTGATTCTAGCAAATAATGGGTTTTAGTATTTAGAAAATTACAACACGAGCATAGGTACGTCGAGCGAAATAATCTAAACAAGGAAACCCTCATGTATATACCTTGTATCTCAAATTGTAAATCCCTAATTACCAAACCCGAAGTCTAATACATGAATAATAAACTAAAAGAAACAGCCCATCTCAATACTTAATCAAAAGTCACGCCAAAACCATATAAATGTCAAAGGTCAATATCACATAAGTGTCGTGTCCAGCCTAGGTAGCTATCATGTCCAAATCTTATGTAATCATGTCATGTCCTGATTCAGATAAGTGTCATACTCATAGCTTAACAATTGTCCAACACATGGTCTAATATGTAAATGTGCAACATGAGAACTGAAATGGATTATAGTCCAACACAAGGACTTCAATGGATTATAGTCCAACACGAGGACTGAACAAGCTGTGCAAATATCGATGAGATATGTGAAAAGATATACTTATTCAAATTTCACACGTGTCTTGGTGTGCGATTCTAAATCGGTGTCCTCAGTCATCTATCATGCATAGATATATAGTAAATCTGAAACCTAGTATCAGATAATCGAGACAAATCCCTCGAAAGCACGAACAAAACGATAAAACCAATAGTGCACCAAAACTGTGCGGCGGTCGACCGCGAAGGCTACTCCGGTCGACCACGCGCAGAGCAGAAACTTACTGCTCATCCAAAACACTCCGCGGTCGACCGCCGAGCACACCACGGTGGACCGCCGAGCACACCGCGGTCGATCGCGCAAAAGGGTAGACAGACTCTGTCCTTCTGCGCGTCCAGCGGTCGACCGTCGCGTCCACCGCGGTCGACCGCGAAGCAGACAGAAGCCTAGTTAGGGTTTCTGTCAGCTTCGAAACAAATGCAAACTTGATGATTTCTATGTTAACAAAAATCTAACATTTCTAATATGTCATATGGAAGAAAACAACAAAATTTAAACATGTAAACTACATCCCTAACACTCTAAACACATATGAAATATGTTAAAAACATTTTGAAAATAGTAAATCATGATTTAACTCTTGTTTAAGCAATTTCAGATCTAGATCTTCACTAAACAAAACATTGGTGAGCTTTTATAAACTGAAACATTTGATTCTTGTAATCCACATTATAGAGAATCCATCTTTATACAAAAATACCTTTTAGGCTCATCAAAACTCATGAAAATCATTATAAAAATTCGTAGAAATATGGGTGAGGGATTGGGCGAGATGTTACTCGCCTCAGGTGCTGACAAATCCTCAGAAGACGATCCTCCTTCAATCTGAACCGCGAAACCCCACCGAAAATCCTTCGAGACGTCCCAAAAACGCCAAAATCCGAGCTAGGGTTTAGAGAGGAGAGAGAGGAGGGGCTGAGGCTATTAGGGTTCAAAAGAGGGTTCTGAGAGCTTCAAAACGAGTATATATACCTAGGGTAACAACCGGGTTTGGTATAAACAAAACCCAACCCGAAACAGAACTGAAACTGGCGTCTGCACGCCCAGCGGTCGACCACCGAGCCCACTTCAGTCGACCGTTTGACAGTCTGCACACAGATTGAGATTCGGTAATATAGCCATAACTTTCGGATATGACCTCGGAATGAGGTAATCTAAGATTCGTTGGAAAGCTGTTGAAGAGACCTACAACTTTGGTCTTTTAAGTTTTTCCAAATTCTAACTGAAACGATATGTAAAACACATAAACTCTTAACTAGTCATAGATTTCCAGATTTATACATCGATCATGAAATGTGCATTTGCTCTTATATATATACATATATACATTGAATTGATCTCAAATAAATTCCTAACATACTCAAACATCATAATATATTATTTATAAATGTATAACATATTTATTATTATTTATCATAAAATATTCAAATTTTTGGGGTTTTACATTCTTCCCCCCTTAAAAGAATTTCGTCCTCGAAATTCAGAAATCATACTTAAGCAAATAATAATACTAGAAAAACACATAGTGGGTCTTGTGCATTTGCTCTTATATATATACATATATACATTGAATTGATCTCAAATAAATTCCTAACATACTCAAACATCATAATATATTATTTATAAATGTATAACATATTTATTATTATTTATCATAAAATATTTAAATTTTTGGGGTTTTACATTATACAATTCATGCCCCAGAAGGTTGTTAAAGGTCAAGCTGTAACAGATTTTTTAGCTAATCATCCGGTACCAGAATTATCTAAGCTGTATGAAGACTTACCTGACGAAGTCATCGAAGCTTGCGTAGCCCAAGAAGTTATGCAAGTATGGAAGTTATTCTTTAATGGTGCATCAAGAGCAAACCCTCATGGAGCAATTGCCACAGGAGTAGGAGTAGTATTCATTTCTCCAAACAGTCATGTGATTCCAAGAGGATTTTCTCTGATCGAACCCTGTACCAATAATGTAGCTGAGTATAACGCTCTACTATTAGGGATGCAATTCGTTGAGGAGCTTAACATTCTACACCTCGAATCATACGGTGACTCTTAGCTCATCGTAAATCAAGTCCGTGGAGAATATGAAATACACAATGAGGATTTACTCCCATACTACTTCACGGTCCTAGAACAAGCGCAAAAGTTCAAAGGCTTCTTCATCGGGTATATCCCACGAACTCAGAATGCTTATGCTGACGCTTTGGCTTCACTGGCAACTTCATTAGCATTGCCACCCGAGGCTGAAATAACAATTCCTGTCTTAGGACATGAGTTGTATTACCCCAAGATTTCATCACAAAAACAATCTGACAAGGCGGTGACTGGAGAAGTCTGCACAACATCAATGGAATTCGAACCCAAAGACTGGCGATTCCCATATATTGACTATGTTTTATACGGGATTTTGCCTGATAATCCTAAGAAAGTGGCCGCTATCGAACGAAAGGCCCTCTGATTCTATTACAACGTGGTATCTCAAATTTTGTATCATAAAAATCACATGATGGAGTTCTGCTTCGTTGTCTTTCTAGGAAGGAAGTGAAAGAGGCTCTCAAGGAAGCTCATAACGGGATGTGTGGAGCTCATTAACCCGGGGCTAAGTTGGAAGACCACCTCCGACGAATTGGTTATTATTGGCCAAAGATGTTTTCAGACGTAGTTGACTATGCTAGACTTGTCACACGTGTCAGATCCATGGCGACTTCATTCATCAAGCCCTAGGGAAGTTACATCCGACATCTGCGCCCTGGCCATTCGAGATGTGGGGAAAGGATATCTGGGACCAATCTCTCCTCTGACTTCCAAAGGACATTGATTTATTTTGGTCATAACGGATTACTTCTCCAAATGGGCAGAAGCAGTCCCGTTGAAAGAAGTCAAGACTTCGAATATGATCAAATTCATTAAGCATCATGTCATCTACCGCTTTAGAGTCTCGAGATGAATAGTCCATGATAACCGAACACAATTTGTTAGCTATGGATTTTAGAGATTTTGTGATAATTTTAGAATCTAAAGTATTGCATCTACGGCATATTATCTGCCAGCAAATGGCCTCACAGAAGCTTTTAACAAGACCATTGTGAAGCTTTTTAGAAAATTCGTTTCCAAGAGCCTACGTGATTGGGATGAGAGACTTGGCGAATGTCTGTAGGCCTATCGCACGATGGTAAGGACCCCTACAAAAACTACTCCGTTCTCTTTGGTATATGGCTACGAAGCTGTATTGCCATTGGAAATCCAAATCCCTTCCCTGAGAGTTGCCATCGCGACCGGAATGACAGAGGATGAGAAACGTCGATTGCGCCTTCAGGAACTTGAAGACTCAGACAACAAGCAACTCCAAGCTCAGTAGTAGATCAAGTTATATTAAGCTCGGATTTTGATAGCTTACAACAAAAAAGTTAAAGAACGAATTTTTAAGAAAGGCGATTTGGTCTTAGCCGTTGGACGACCCATGGTTATGACACACAAGACTAAAGGAAAGTTTATTCCCAAGTGGGAAGAGCCCTTCGTAATAGAATCAGTCGATTCGAACGGAGTTTATCGCCTCAAAGATCAAAAAGACGACAGGCTCATGATGCCAATTAATGGAAAGCTTCTCAAGAAATACCTCTCGTAGGCCATGAAGCCCCATTGTCTCTCAATCTTCAGCCAAGTCGGGTTGGGGGTTGCCTATTTGGAATTTGTTTCAATAGGGAACAATCGTTTAGTTTTCCTACTTTGTATATCGTTAAGTTAACAGTACACCTCTAACGATTGAATTTTTTTGGAATTATTCTAAGTAGTAATAAAGAGAATTTCGAACTTATGCTAAAGTAACATTACATTTATAGCATTTTCAATATTTTTACTGTCACAAATAAAAAATGAGGAAAATGTAATGAAAAGTATTATAATATCACTTTCATTCAATATTGTTAATCTAATACAGAGTGATAATACTTGGTATGAAAATGATACAAAAATATCTATCCCCAGCTAAAAACAATATAAGACTCAAGTGTTAGGGTTTATCAATCTGAATGATCTGAGCTTAGACTTAAGCGTAGACAGCTTCTTCTCATGAGCTGCTCTGACCTGTTCGGCAATCTCCCTCCTAAGCTCTTCTTCAACAGGCGCTGCAGCAAAAATCTCTTTCCGAATACCCTTAGAAGCTCGGAGTGCGCTACAAAAGTTCTTAAAGACTTCATCACTTTGAAGCTGAAGCCCTTTTATAACGTCCATATCTTGAGCTAACTGAGCCTTCTTCTGGGCTAGCTCAGTCTATGTACGAATAATGGCTTCTTCGGTGTCACGAACACCAATAGCAAGACTACTCATATTAGTGTGTATCTGAGTGTGTTGCTCCTGTAAGTTCATCATGTGGGCCTCTTTCTCAGATAAGCTCTTGTGAAGAGCCTCTTGCTGGCGCACCTTCGAGGTTTGGGCCATAGAAAAAACTTGCTCCACTTTAGATTCCAAATCGGTGCGCCGCCAATCCAAAAAGGTCCTTAATTCCACTTCCATGAGGGTCATGCTCTCTCTGCAACATTCAGTCCACCGCACATCACCCAAGCTCTCGATGCTGGCCAGACAACCGTGCAAGAGAGGTTAGAAATCCTCAAAGGCAACCTGTCCAAGGCTAACAACATCGATTGTCAATTTCATTGCATTTTCTAGCTATTTGAGGAGTTTCCTTAGGATTTCTGAACTTGGAGGAGGGGCAGTCGGGTAAATTAAACCCACAAATTCGGTAGGAGCAGATCCAAAAACAGCTTCAGAAGTAAACCCTTCTGACGAATCCTGTCTTGTGGTCACCCACTCAATAGGTCTTGTCAAAGGAACAGAATCTGAGCCCCTAACAATTAACTTCCTTTAAGCTTCCATATCTTTGGGAACAGAATGAGTTGATTAAAGCGCCTTTCCTCCCTTATCATCTGGGAGCACGACGGGTGCAAACTTCATCGCGTCTCCCATGAGCTTCACCTTCTTGGAGTTTTTGGCTGTAATGGGCCACCTTTTTCAAACCCTCCTATTATATTCACCCTCATCCGTAGCGGTAAGGGCCTTCTTCCCTAACTATCTTAGTGAGCGAGGTTCAAGAGTGGGTTCTTCTTCAAAGATTTCTTCGACCGCTTTCTCTTCACAAGACTTGGCAGCTGGTGGCTCTTCTTGGACCTCTCCGGCACCGGCTGCCTCTCGTTCACATGATAAATATTCGTCCATTCCCGGCAGGCGAGTCCTTGTAAAATCCTTTCTAGACTCATAAAGCTCTCGGATTTCATTTATACAGGAAGTGTACATGCTATACTCTGGAATTTGAGAAGATTTAGAAAACCAGTCAAGGAAATCAGAAACAGCAGAACAGCTGGGTGGCAAGCTGGGCAAGGTGAATTGTGCATGGGACCCTCCCGCAGAGAAGAAATACCAAGCGTGGGATCCTTCAAGCAAATTTCCGACCCGCGCCAACTCCGGGTTAGGGTTATCAACATAGAATTGGTCATACCCAAATTGTCTGGCAAAACGAGAAGGTGTGTATGGTTCAATGATGCACTCCTCTGCCAAACGAAAGACCAGATACCCCAATCTAATATTGAGGCGCCACCTGAAGACGCCTTCCCCCAAAAATGAAAATTCTTCTAATTCAACATCTACAAAATCTGCATCCTCATCTTCGGCCCCATCAAAATCAGAAGCGCGTAGAAAATCCTGTAATTGTCCCCCTACAACAAAAGCAGTCGAGCTCAGACTATGTATGTGTGAGTCCTGTTCGCGTGGAAAACTGTTGCTTTCTTCATTAATGAGATAATTGTCATCTTGAGTTACAACTTTTCGAGTTACAAAAGATCCGGTCTTTTATAGATCCGGTTACAACTAAATCAAAGAAAATAAAGAAAAATTACAACTCTCCTCTGTGAACAAATCACGAGCTCCTGTTTTGCGGTCGCTCGCTTTGGTGGGTTCTTTGCCTGCGCCGGGGTTAATCCGTGGACCACCGCGCGATCTAGATCCGGTCGGATCTACACGAGTATGCGGGTATTATTCCACGAAGGGAATAATAGCCGGGAGGGATTAATCCACCAAGGGAATAATCGCTCGGATCTCGAGATCTAAGACCAAGCTTAGATCTGGAGTGTAGCCTCGTGTAGATCTCAGATCTGTTCTTTCTTCCTCTCGAGATCCTGCCTTTTCTGACGTGGATGGTCGCCGAGGATCAGATCTGAATGGTGCAAGTCTTCTGGTCTTCAAGCTCCGAGTTCACTCTTCAATCCGGCAGAGTTTCGGCTCTTGAAAGTTCCACCCCCGAAAATGAACATCTCTAGGCCTATTTATAGGCTCTCAGGACAGTGGCTGCAAAAAGAGAATCGTCGGCCACCTCTGGCCACTGTCGGCCACCTCGGGCCACTGTCGGCCACCTCGGGGTGGCCGACACTGTGCCTAGCCACCTTGGGGTGGCTCGGCTCATGGCCGAGCCGCCCCCGCGGGCGGTGTTTTCCGACTTTTTCGAGTCGTTTTCCGTTGTTTCCGGTTCTGTCCGTGATTCGGTTGATTGAGACTCTGATTGGTTGATCTGATTTGGCAGTAAGTCAGATTCCTGTTTTGGCAGTAAATCCACTTCTGAGTTCGAGTCCGAAACCGATCTTGATTCGATCGTGATTCTTCCGAGTATGCCCTTGGTTGGATGACTCGTTGACTCTTTAACACTTGGCTTGATTCCGAACGCGTATGGATGCATTCTGTCGCTTCTGTGCGATTCGTCGATCTCGTCGCCTCGTTGGTTCGTCGGTTTGTGCCGAGCTATGCTAGGGGACCTATAAGCAATTTTATATGCCTACAGATACCCCCTCCAAAGTATTTCAGTCTCGTTCTTTTATAGAAGAGTCTGGGATACTTTGGATATGATTGTCCCTACCTTCAGTCGGTATAACGGGACCTCGGAATGGCTTCTGTTCTTGACTCCTTCAATTCTCCAGGCTTTTCGGTGCTTTGTCGAAAGTCTGTAAGAGTTCCGGTGCTGCATTTATTGTCTGACCGTTTGTCGGAATTTTCTGAACTTGAAGTCGATTCCTTTGAGCTGACCATTGATTGTGGCGTCGAGTCTTTATGCACAACGCATTGTCCGGCGTAGTGTGGTTGAGTTATCCTTAAGAATATTTATAAATAATATTCTCCAGGAACTTCTCAAACCAAAAAAAAAAAATAGGGAATAGTTTATACTCATATACCTCATTGGAGTATTTAAGAAGCAGTTTATACTCGTATACTTTTCGGAGTGATTTCTGTGCCCAAATGAACTGAACCGGCTTGATAATGAGCCAAAAAAGGCAGTAATTCGGCTTACAAAATTTCCCGATCCTTCCGAATATGTGGGAGAGGCAAGAATAAACCAAGGACTGAATCCTCGGTCGATTTGAAGTGGT
>NC_033801.1:57727717-57748245 GCF_001876935.1 Asparagus officinalis
CTTAAAAGACACAAGTCTAAAAACGTGTGTGTGATTCCCAATAGCTTCAAGTAAACTCAGTAACTCTTTTCCTATATTCTAGCACTAGAGAGAAAAACAAAAGAAGGCTAATATCCTCATATTGAAAGCAATACTTGAGCTTTGATATAGCTTGAATCGGATGAAGCTTTTATATGACTTTGTTGTTCTTGAAATAACGTTGCTTCATCTCTTGGCCTCCTCCTCCTTTGGATATCTTCGTTGTAGCATATATTCCATCCATCCTCCGTTAATAGCACTAACGAGCTTGATATATGAACTTACTACATTTACACTCAATAAGCCATTAGTACCGATAATGGTGGTATGTATATATATAAAACTATATATATGCATAGAAACCAAAACTTGTGTATAAACTTATGTATATATATATATACGAAGAAACCAATAAATGTGTGTGTATATGATATTGAGCTTAGAGTATCTAACACACATAATATAGAATCTAAACTAGATTACCCAAGCTTGATCTTGATCTCCATTGTAGCTCAACTTGGTACACATGCGGATGAAGCTTGAACTTGATCTTTAACTTGAATTGCAAGGCTTCACCGACATTCCGCCAACCTCCTTTGGATATCATTGTTGAAGCTCTATTCCATCCATCCTCCAACTACGTTGTTTGCCTAGAAAAAATATGAAAATTGTAAAACCCCAAAAATTTGAATACTTTATAATAAATAATAATAAATATGTTATACATTTATAAATAATATATTATGATGTTTGAGTATGCTAGGAATTGATTTGAGATCAATTCAACGTATATATGTATATATGTGAGTACAAATACACAAATCATGCACAAAGGCCAAGAGTGAGAATCTGAGAATTTTAACCAGTTAAGAGTATCTATATTTTTCATACTGATTCATTAAGAATCTGGAAAAGCATATAACTCCAAAGTTGTAGGTCTCTTCAAGAGCTTTCCAACAAATCTTAGATCACCTTATTCCTATGTCGTATGAGAAAGTTATAGCCAAAATACCGAAGAGAATGTTCCTAGTCAGACTGAATTTCCAGTTTCGGGTTTCGGGTTTCGGGTTTGCTGCTATATATATACATGTTATATTACGAAAATCACCTCTTTTCTTCTGTTTTACAAACCCTAGCAGCCCCCCTCTTCTCTCCCAAACCCTAGATCCATTCTTGGCGATTTTTGAGGAGTCTCGAAGGGTTTCAGCGGGATTTGGAGCGATTCTATCGAAGGAGGAGCATGCTCACGTGTGTTCAGGAGTTCTATAATACCCCATCAGGCGAGTAACATCTCGCCCAGTCCTCTCCTATGTTCTTAAAAGTTTTCTAATCAGTTTTAATAGGACTCTCCTATGTTCTTAAAAGTTTTCTAATCAGTTTTAATAGGATTTGTTGAGCCTAAAACGTATATGTGAGTATAAAAATATGTTCTTTATATTCTAATCAGTTTTAATAGGATTTGTTGAGCCTAAAACGTATATGTGAGTATAAAAATATGTTCTTTATACCATATGATGCGAAAATCTTGTGTTTCAGTTTATAAAAAGTCCACCAATGTTTTGGGTAATAAGGTTCAGCAATGTTTTCATCGTATATGGTTATATGATTATTAGAAACATTAGTATTTTAATATCAAATAAAAATTTTTGTGTTTACAGGTTTGAAGTTGACAGAAACCCAGACTGGGCTTCTGTCTGCCTCGTGGTCGACCGTGACGGTCGAGCGCTGGGCGTGCAGAAGGGCAGAATTCGTCTGCCCTCTGCGCGGTCGACCGCGGTAGTCGACCGCGATACCTTGGCGGTCGACCGCGATGCGCGGCGGTCGACCGTGAGGGTTTCTGCTGCACAGTGAGTTTCGGCTCTGAGTGCGGTCGACCGGGGCGGTCGACCGCCGCACAGTTTTAAGCACAGAACTGTTCTGTAAAATTTTTCTTCTTGTTCGAGTGTTTGCCTCGATCATCTGGCATTTGTTTTCAGTCTTACTAAGTATCTATGCATGATAGATTACCCGAGGGCACCAATTTAGAATCATACACCGAGATGCGTATGAAATTCGTGTAAGTATATCTTTTCACATATCTCATCGATATTTACTATTTGGTCCATGTGTTGGGCAAACTATATTATTTCAGTCCTCGTGTTGGACTATAATCCATTAAAGTCCTCGTGTTGGACTATAATCCATTAAAGTCCTCGTGTTGGACTATAATCCATTTCAGTCCTCGTGTTGGACATTTACCTATTAGACCATGTGTTGGACATTTGTTAAACTATGAGTATAACACTTATCTAAATCAGGACATGACATGATTACATGAGATTTGGACATGATAGCTACCTAGGCTGTACATGACACTTATGTAATTTTAACCTTTGACACTTATTTGGTTATGACATGACACAGTATTTAAGTTCTGAGATGGGTTGTATTTCTCTTTATTATTGTTCCTGTTTTAGATTTTGGGTTTGGTGTTTAGGGATTTACAATTTGAGATACAAGGTATATACATGAGGGTTTCCTTGTTTGGATTATTTCGCTCGACGTACCTATGCTCGTGTTGTAAATCTCTAAATACTAAAATCCTCTTTTGTTAGGATCTATGATTTTAGAATATTATGTATTCACTGTATTTTCTGTATACAACGAGCCCTTTCCCTTGGGGTTGGTTGTGATGTTGCTCGCTAGCGCTTTGACGCTCGTTGTCCCTCCCCCTTTCAGGTAACGAGCTAGAAGCCCGAAGAGTCGCAGGTCGATGGTGATGTACTTTAGCTTCAGCTGTCTATTTAGTTATATCTTATTTATGGAGCTCCATTGTAGACTTCGTTTAGACATTTGAGGACTTTATTCTAGAAGTTGTAAAGGCTGTGTGCCTTATTTCCTTTACTCAGACTTGTGGTATTTGAGACTTGTTAAGAACTCCAGTTTATTCATTTCAGACATTGACTTTGGATTTCTGTATGTTGGATGATGAAATATTATTTTGATCTCTATCATTTCATTAGTTATCTCTTGTATTATCTCTTAGTTGCCTTTGTACCTACACCTGTTATTGACTCTACTAGAGTGATAGAATTGTGATGGTGAAACATGTTATTGCACGGTGTGGTGCATGGCAGGTTTGACAAATCTTGGTTTCACCTTGGACTGTAGCCTTGTGTGAACCCAGGGGCGTCACAGTTGGTATCAAAGCTCTAGTTCCAGTATCCTTCGGATCATCCTGTGTTGAGTCGTGGAGCTAGGTTAGAGTTTCTTAGGATTCATGTATAGAGTCCGCTAAGGACGAGGATGTGGTCGAGGTAAAACTCGTACCTGGAGAGCTGGGCATGCAGAGCCGAGCCGCAGAAGGCTCCATAGTATTTGATCGACTTCATGGCACCATTAGCAACAAGATCTTACAACACTCGAGAAGCTAGAATTATATCCGTTACCGTCAGCAGTACCACTTTTAGGAGTTCCATCACCGGTTGTACCCGTCGTGAAAGTAAAGAAGAAATACTTATGAAGGCACCATCATCACAATCAACTGTTTATAGAGCCACAGAGCAGGAGGTTTAACGCTGAAAAAAAAGGTATCATACAATAAGAGGACCAGAGTTTCAAGGCGCACCAACTTCATTTACCACCTATAAGGGAAGGAGTATGTGAAAATTTCTTTAACGTCGACTTAGTACCAAGCAGAAGCTAGATGTATTCAGTACTAAGGACATCGCTAGAGGATAGCAACAACATCCAGATTTTTGACGGGTAGCAATTATCACCTATTTGGGAGAATTTTAAAGTAGTTAAAACTAGTCTAGCGAAGCGGGGAGATATACCCGTAGTGAAGGAAGAAATTAAAACCAGAACAGTAAAAATGACAATGACAAGAGAATCCTAGCAACGGGAGAATGATTTTAACCCAGCAACAAGGACAACATAAGAAAGGAGCACAATATGATTCGAGAGCGCCGAAGTAGCACGGAATTCAGAGTACATGTTACAACCACAACAATGAACAAAGAGCGAAAGAATTATCGCAGTACACCAGCAGGGAGCCAGCAAGATAGAGGTCACGGACGACAGTCTCAGAGTCGTAATTACAACCAGCAGTGGGGAAATAGAGGCATTACTTGTTAATCCGAGGATTTAGGGTCAGCAGGCCATATTTGCATCACCCAGGAGATTTGCGTTATCCAGCAGAGTCTATTCAGTAGTACCGCGTGATCAGGGTACGAGCGGAGCTTTCTTCGTAATTTCCTTTTCAGCTCGGATCTAGTTTGAGTTAGGAAATTTGCTTACTTCTTATCTTTCATACCTTCGTTGATAGGTTTCAGCTTGTAGCACATTCCATAGTTATTCCGTTGTCAGTCTCTACTCCTCTAGAAGGAGTGTCCCTTCTATCTGTAGAAGATGTGTCATCAGACTAGATGCGTCTGAGTTAGTCATCGAGTTGATCGTGTTGTTGATGTCAAATTTCAACAATTTTCTTTTCTTGGTATAGATTAGCTATCATCATACTATATTGGTATCGACTGTTTTACTGAAACAGTCAGCTTGTGAGTAGCAACCTCACAGGGTGATCGAAATGTAGAGTCATTTCTGGTATACGTCGAGTAGGTAATGCTAAGGGATCAGAGTACTGATTTGTGTGAGACCGGAGTTGTCTCAGAGTATCATGATGTCTTTTAGTACATACCTAGATTTCCTCCAGTGAAAGAGGTTGGTCCCTGCATCGAGTTGTAGCCGAGCACAGTACCGATATCCCGAGCACCCTATCGTATGACACCTGCTGAGATGAGGGAGCTACTGATAGAGTTAGATAAATAAGTTATTATCTTAGGGTATTACTCACTGGAGTATCTTTTATTTATGGGAATACTGATCCTCTTCGGGAGAATGAGGGCGGTAACCTATGATTATGTGTAGATTTTTATGATATGAACAAGTTCATTGTTTGGATTTGTTAGGATTTTTGACTGGTTCGATCAGCTGTGGGTGCAATAATTTTTCTCAAAGATTGATCTTTGATTTGAGTTATTGTAGTTTCAAGTTCGGGAGTTGAATTTTCCCAAAGCCGTTTTTCCTGATTCGATATGAATCTTTTGAGTTTCTGGTCATGCCATTTGGGTTGACTAATGCACCCGTGGTATTCATGGATTTGATGAACCGAGTTCTTCGTCCCTTCTTAGACCAGTTTGTGATTGTCTTTATCGATGATATTCTCATATATTCGAGATCGGAGGCAGAACACGAGTAGCATTTAAGGTTAGCTTTGCAGACTCTACAGGAGCATCAGTTCTATGCCAAATTCAGCAAGTGCGAGTTTTAACTTTCAGGAGTTAGAATTTCTCTCCCACGTCATCAGTAGAAATGACATATTAGTGGATACGGCTAAGGTTATAGCAATTCTTGATTTGGAATCGTCGAAGATGGCGACAGAGATTTGAAGCTTCTTGGGTTAGCCGGTTATTACAGGTAGTTCATCCTAGACTTCTTGAAGATTTCGGCTCCACTTACACGCCTTCTAAAGAAGGGTGTACAGTTCATTTAGAACACGGAGTGCCAGAAGGCCTTTGATACTTTAAAGACTAAGTTGACTACAGCGTCGGTTGTGACTATTCCGAGCAGCGACAGAACATACGTTGTTTACACAGATGCATCATTGGCAGGTTTAGGAGGCATCTTGATGCAGACTCAGAGGATAGAAGCATATATCTCATGACAATTTAGGGTGCACGAGCAGAACTACCCCACTCATGATTTGGTGTTAGCAGCAGTGATATTTTCACTGAAGTCACGAGACATTACTTGTATGGAGTGCAATTTGAGTTGTTCATCGACCACCAGAGTTTGAAGTATCTCTTCTCCCAGAAGGAACTCAACTAGAGACAACGGCAATGGATTGACTTTATTGAGGACTATGAATTCGCGATTCAGTACATCCAGGAACAACTAAGATGTACAAGGACTTAAAGAGACACTTTTGGTGGAGTGATAGGCGTAGGAAGATTCCAGAGTATATAGCTAAGTGTCGTACCTGTCAGCAAGTGAAGGTGGACCATCAGAGACCGGTAGGAACACTTCGGTCTTTACCTATTTCGGAATAGAAGTGGCCGGACATTTTTATGAACTTTATTGTAGGGTTGCCGAAGTCGAAGAAAAAAAAATTATGCTTGGGTGATAATGGATAGACTAATAAAGTCAGCACATTTTATTCCAGTGAGGACTACTTATACCGCCGAGGCATATGCGAGGATATTTGTTGGGGAGATAGTTGACTTTATGGAGTTTCAGACACGATTGTATCGGATCGAGGTTCAGTATTCACTCCGCACTTTTGGAATAGTTTCCAAGATTCACTTGGCAGCAGATTTATCTTATAGTAGTGTATTTTACCCACAGACGGATGGTCAGACGGAAAGAGTAAATCAGATGTTGGAGGACATGTTGCGGGCTTATGTCATTGACTTTCAAGGTAGATGGAATGAATCATATTCTACTGATAGAGTTCACTTATAACAACAGTTATCAAGCGATAATTGGTGTGGCCCCTTATGAAGCATCGTACGGGAGGCATTGCAGATCGCCTGTATGTTGGATAGAGCTAGATGATAGTTTAATGCTTGGGCCAGAGCTTATGAGACAGATTACTGAGAAAGTAACATTGAGCAGAGAACATATTCTAGCCGCTCAGAGTCAGCAAAAGAGCTATGCAGATAAGAGATGGGGACATTTAGAGTTTTAGATTTGAAGAGTTAGTTATGCTGAAAGTATCGTTTATGAAAGACGTTCAGCGATTCGGAAGGCGGAGAAAGCTTGAGCTGAGATATATTAGACCGTTTCGGATTTTGGAGCTTATTGGAGCTATTTCATATGGACTAGACTATTCAGAGGGGATTTCTAGTGTACATAAATGTATTATCATGTTTAATGTTCAAAGAAGCAATTTCATGATAAGAGTCAGCAGTGAGTGTTGAAGCGCATCGGAGATTTAGCTTCAGGTTGATTGACTACGATCGATAATCCCAGTTTGTATACTTCTAGAGAGACAAGAAAAATTTAGAAACAAGATATTTTTCCCATTGGTGAAAATCACACGCTGGAATCGGAAAGGATTGTTGAGGAGGTTCCGGAGGCCGCGAAGGAGGATATACATCGCGACTATCCGCACAATTGTTTGATCAGTAAATTAAATTTGTATGACTTGTTTATGGCTTTATGTTACCTGTAAGGTGATGTTTATACTTAACACTAATGAGGGTATTAACACTTATGTCCTAATACTGTGGAAAAACATATGGTATATATAATATGAGGGTTCCCTTGTTTGGATTTTCAACATCGATGTAAGCTTTGTTCGATTTAATTAGGGGTTAAGTGGGGGTATTTACATTTTTGATGGTTAAGTGTAGACATTCGAAGATGATTTCGGGAGCAGCGAGAAGATGTTTAATGCCCCACGCGGCGACTTCCGGTACCGTATTGAGGAAGTGTAATGATTTATGTGTGCGATTATTTGGTGGTTATATTTTGATTTAACCTATGAAATGAGGATATTTTCGGCTTAATTCTTAATCCTTTTGGAACACATGGTTTAATAAATGGGGGGGGTTCCTTGTCTTGGATTTTTTCGCCCGACGTACTAGTTCCATTCGATTAAGGGTTGAGTGGGAATATAGTCATCCTGGATTGTTAAATATAAATATCCCTTATGCTTATCAAGAGTAAATATTCTGAGATGTTTATGTTTGCGGGTTGAATTTGACCATCTACGTGCTTTTATAGTATTATTATTTGCTTAAGTATGATTTCTGAATTTCGAGGACGAAATTCTTTTAAGGGGGGAAGAATGTAAAACCCCGAAAATTTGAATACTTTATGATAAATAATAATAAATATGTTATGCGTTTATAAATAATATATTATGATGTTTGAGTATGCTAGGAACTGATTTGAGATCATATATATATATATATATATATATGTGAGTACAAATACACAAATCATGCACAAAGGCCAAGAGTGAGAATCTGAGAATTTTGACCAGTTGAGAGTTTCTATGTTTTTCACACTGATTCATTAAGAATCTAGAAACGTGTATAATACCAAAGTTGTAGGTCTCTTCAATAGATTTCCAACAAATCTTAGATCACCTTATTCCAACGTCGTATGAGAAAGTTATAGCCAAAATACCAAAGAGAATGATCTTAGTCAGACTGAATTTCTAGTTTCGGGTTTCGGGTTTCAGGTTTGCTGCTATATATATACATGTTATATCACGAAAATCACCTCTTTTCTTCTGTTTTACAAACCCTAGCAGCCCCCCTCTTCTCTCCCAAACCCTAGATCCGTTCTTGGTGATTTTTGAGGAGTCTCGAAGGGTTTCAGCGGGATTTGGAGCGATTCTATCGAAGGAGGAGCATGCTCACGCGTGTTCAGGAGTTCTACAATACCCCCTCAGGCGAGTAACATCTCGCCCAGTCCTCTCCTATGATCTTAAAAGTTTTCTAATCAGTTTTAATGGGATTTGTTGAGCCTAAAACATATATGTGAGTATAAAAATATGTTCTTTATAACATATGATGCGAAAATCTTGTGTTTCATGTTATAAAAAGTCCACCAATGTTTTGGGTAATAAGGTTCACCAATGATTTCGTCGTATATGGTTATATGATTATTAGAAACATTAGTATTTTAATATCAAATAAAAATTTTTGTGTTTACAAGTTTGAAGCTGACAGAAACCCAGACTGGGCTTCTGTCTGCCTCGCGGTCGACCGCGACGGTCGACCGCTGCAGTGAGTTTCGGCTCTGAGTGCGGTCGACCGGGGCGGTCGACTGCCGCACAGTTTTGAGCACAGAACTATTCTGTAAAATTTTTCTTCTTGTTCGAGTGTTTGCCTCGATCATCTGGCATTTGTTTTCAGTCTTACTAAGTATCTATGCATGATAGATTACCCGAGGGCACCAATTTAGAATCATACTCCGAGATGCGTATGAAATTCGTGTAAGTATATCTTTTCGCATATCCCATCAATATTTACTATTTGGTCCATGTGTTGGGCAAACTATATTATTTCAGTCCTCGTGTTGGACTATAATCCATTAAAGTCCTCGTGTTGGACTATAATCCATTAAAGTCCTCGTGTTGGACATTTACCTATTAGACCATTTGTTGGACATTTGTTAAGCTATGAGTATGACACTTATCTAAATCAGGACATGACATGATTACATGAGATTTGGACATGATAGCTACCTAGGCTGTACATGACACTTATGTAATTTTGACCTTTGACACTTATTTGGTTATGACATGACACAGTATTTAAGTTCTGAGATGAGTTGTATTTCTCTTTATTATTATTCCTGTATTAGATTTTGGGTTTGGTGTTTTGGGATTTATAATTTGAGATATAAGGTATATACATGAGGGTTTCCTTGTTTGGATTATTTCGCTCGACGTACCTATGCTCGTGTTGTAAATCTCTAAATACTAAAATCCTCTTTTATTAGGATCTATGATTTTAGAATATTATGTATTCACTGTATTTTCTGTATACAACGAGCCCTTTCCCTTGGGGTTGGTTGTGATGTTGCTCGCTAGCGCTTTGATGCTCGTTGTCCCTCCCCCTTTCAGGTAACGAGCCAGAAGCCCGGAGAGTCACAGGTCGATGGCGATGCCCTTTAGCTTCAGCTGTCTATTTAGTTATATCTTATTTATGGAGCTCCATTGTAGACTTCGTTTAGACATTTGAGGACTTTATTCTAGAAGTTGTAAAGGCTGTGTGCCTTATTTCCTTTACTCAGACTTGTTGTATTTGAGACTTGTTAAGAACTCCAGTTTATTCATTTCAGACATTGACTTTGGATTTCTGTATGTTGGATGATGAAATATTATTTTGATCTCTATCATTTCATTAGTTATCTCTTGTATTATCTCTTAGTTGCCTTTGTACCTACACCTGTTATTGACTCTACTAGAGTGATAGAATTGTGATGGTGAAACATGTTATTGCATGGTGTGGTGCATGGCAGGTTTGACAAATCTTGGTTTCACCTTGGACTGTAGCCTTGTGTGAACCCAGGGGCGTCACAAAAATACAAACACTAGACAAACAACATTAGAAGTAAATTGTTTGTTAAACATCATCAAAACAAGAATGCCAACAATCTCCCCCTTTTTGATGATGACAAACAATTTACAAAAAGGATATATGCATGAAAGGAAATGAATATACAAAGTATAATATATCATGCATATAAGCAAGAAATGATATACTCACAATATTTCTCCCCCTTTGACAACATCAAAAAGGGGACAAAAGAATTAAGAGAGCGAAAGCTCCCCCTATCAATAAGCATAAGTGAGTATAATATATAGAAAGATATAGGGATTGCTCCCCCTATCAAAATGCCTCATGAATATATGAAATAAAGATCAAGGCAAAAACATGTGAGCAAGCATGCATAAATATGCTAAATATCACTCACATACAAAAAGATAACGAGAACACATATAAATATGTCAATTTGAAAATAGTGTCTCATTAACAAAAACATAAAGATCAAAAATAGATTTATGAAATCAAAAGAAAAGGAACATAAAAATCATGTAAAAGATTTTCAAATGAAAACAAATCAACCAATGAAATTATAAATCACAAGTAAATCATATAAGAACATAAAAACAAATCATCATTGATTTTAAAAAATCAAGAGAGGCAACCATATCTAGCTCTTGAGCTAATAATAACCCATATAAATATTTTTAGCATCCGGTAAACAATGTTTGGGAATAAACACCCAATAACTCCGGAGGGTTATATAAACGTAGTCCTCTCATCAAAAACAAAAATAATAATCATGAAAATAAAAGATTTGATACAAGAAAAATTGTTTTCATAACCAAAAGCTTTTAAAGCATAATTTTCAAAACCAAGAAAAAGAAAGATAAAAACATTAAAATTCTTGGTTTAAAAATCAAATTTATTTTGGTACCCAAGAACTCTTGGTACCAAAAGATTTAGGGACATGACCCCTATCATTTAAGCTCAAAGTCCTTAGGTTATGAACCCTCTTAGGCGCATGTAGTGCACTAACACGGTCGAAACAATATTCATTTAAATAACCCTTTCGATTGCAATTTGTACAATGAAAGAGATCCATTTGTTTTTGTGGACCATTAGCTCGTGTACGGGAATCATTTGCAAATAAAGATTGTCATTTAGAAATATTTTACAAATGAGAAACATCATTAAGCGAAGGTGGTTTACTTGAGAAATTTGGCAAGTTTGAATATTTATTCAAATCATAACAAAACTTTGTCAAATGGCCAAATCTACCACAAACATCACATTTAAACTTTTGTGGCTTAATAAAATCATTTGGCAAAGGTGAAGTCTTTTTAAAATCATAGCAAAATTTTGCCAAATGGCCAAAACGTCCACAAAGATCACAGTTAAACACATTAGCATGTTTATGATGTGCATGATAAGCATATGCATGTGTATGTGATGAAGAAGCTATATGAGATGCACAAGAAGCATTGACATTTTTATGTTTGTGTGCATCATAGTAAGATTTAGCTAGATGGCCTTTACGGCCGCAAATTGAACACTTATAAACTTTGCTATATATGTGTGCATGATGAGTAGATGATGACTTAGACTTGGCACACATATCCATAAGCTTCTTATGGTTATCAAAGCATATTTTTAAAGTTGAATCTAAAGATGAAATGCATTTTTTCATAAGATTCAAGTCTTCATTTTTAGGTACATATGCACATTTAGAAGTAGAACATAAATAGTCATTTATAAAGGAAGCAGTATCATTTTGTATGTTCTCTACTTCTAACATGGCATTATCTTTTTCATGAGTTAACTTGGCAAAGTTTGAAAGCAAAGAATCATGATCCGATTTTAATTTTTCATTGTTTTCTTTAAGGGTCATATTTTCATTAGAAATAATATCAAACTTAGAAGTTAAAGACTCATGATCGGATTTCAAATTTTCATGCTTGCTTTGTAAATCAACAAAATCTTTATGCAATTTGTTAAAGGCATGCAACAATTTCTCACTAGCACAAGCAAGTTCATCACTAGATAAATTATTATCGGGTTCGAACTTGCAAACCTCACTAGGGCTATCACCTAGTGGCCATGTGCATGATGCTCCGGATGAACTTGAAGTCGGATCCTCCAAAGCTTGTCGGATCGCCTCCAAGTCCCTTTGATGTGCTTCTATAAATTTCCAAAGTTTGTAAGCACTATCAAAATGAACAAATTTGTTAGGCATAGATGAATAAAGAGCATTTAGCAAATATTCTAACAAAATATTGTTCATTGTAAACATACGATGATCATTTTTATTCCACTTGGATTTCTCCAAAGTGGGCACAATATAAGCATCATCTATAATTTTCCATAAATCAAAGTGTTTAGATTGAACAAAAAGTTTAAATCTAACACACCATTGGGCATAAGGGAAATTATCTAATCTAGGAGCAATATTGATGGCATAACCTAAACAAGATGCATCATTCATATCCATAATTTATAAAAATATGCAAACAAGATATAAATACAATCAAAACAAGATTAGCACAATAAGATAACTTGGATCTTTAACTCAAGGCGATTAGACCTTAAATCAAAGAGCACCAAGCTCTGATACTAATTGTTAGACCCTAGAGGGGGGTGATTAGGGTCTTATGTAGGGCTGTACAAAACAGCCCGTCTGCCCGGCCCGGGCCCTGTCCGGCCGGGCCGTCCCGCCTCGGGCCGGCCTCGGCCGAAATTCAAGGCCAAGATCCGGGCTCCGGCCGGGGCCCGCCTCTTTTGCCCGGGCCCGGCCCGGAATAGTAGTTTTTTTAATTTTTAATTTTTTATTTTTATGTATTATATTATATATGTATATATAAATATATATAATATGTATAATATATGTATATATAATATATTTTATATATGTATAATATATGTGTTGGCCTTCTTGTTTTGATGATGTTTAACAAACAATTTACCACTAATGTTGTTTGTCTAGTATTTGTGTTTTCTTATTTATTATAGACAAACAACGTTGTTGGAGGTTGGATGGATTGCGCTTCAACGATCATATCAAGAGGAGGTTGGCGGAATAGTGGAGTGAAGTATTGCATTCAAGTTCAAGATCCAAGTTTTAGCTTCATCCGCAAGTGTACCAAGATAGAGCTTCGTTGAAGATCACAAGCTTGGGTATATTTAGTTTAGGTTTTTATACTTGTGTGTTGATACTTTAAGCTCATATTATTCACACACACGTATTTGTTGATTTTATCAAAATATAGGTGTTTTTGTGAAAACATTATTTTATTAGTTTACAGACTTTAATATCAGTTTATACATAGTTTATAAAGTTTATAAAATCATTTTGTAGAGTTTCAAAAGTTTGTTTAAATCAAATGTCAAAACATGTATGTTTCGTTTTCATGTTTTTGGACATATTTGAAAAATGATGGGTTTTCACTATTGGGGAATGCAATTCCAAAAATTCTTTTTGTAACATGTTTATTATCATGTTTATAAACATTTTCCAAAGTTTCATAATTTTTGGAATTTATTTGTTATTTTTAAAGGCACTTTAAAAATCAGTTTTCCAGCATGAACAGTGCCTGTGCATGTTTATAAGTCGACTTATAAACCCTGACAAGTCGACTTATGAACTCCTCTAGAAAGTGCATTTTCTCCTCTGCTAAGTCGACTTATAAAGCAAGGCAAGTCGACTTATATAAGTCGACTTATAACTTTTTATAAGTCTACTTATGAAGTGTTGCACAGTTATGTATTTTTGACCAGTTTACAAAATAAATTATTTCTCTCAAATGGGAAGTGATATTTAAGAAATTCCTTCTCTAACATGTTCATATACACGTTTAGAAGCTTCCCTAAAAATTTTATAATTTTTGGAGTTAATTTACTGTGTCAAATTGATTTTAGAAAATCGGGTGTTTCAGCAGTTTTTAGAATCTGAAATATCTGTATTCAAATATTCATTTCTCACAAATGAGAAGTGATATTTCAGAAATTATTTTTGTAAAATGTTTATTTACATGTTTAGAAACATCCCTCAAAATTTCATAATGTTTAGAGTTGATTTACTATTTTTAACTGATTTTACAAATCCAGATACGCATAATTTTCAGCATCTGCCAAAAACTGTATATGTCATAAGTCGACTCTAAGTCGACTTATCAGAGAGCCGTTGCACAGTAACGGCTAGTTTTCTGTTTTGTTTGTTTTTGGGTTTTTGGTCATTTCCTTGGGGTTTTGGCTGATGTCTTGGGTTGTTATAAATACCCCATTGCATTTACCTCTCCCATTTAACAAGAACAACCAAGAGAGTTTAAAAACAAGTTTAAGAAAGTTTTAATCAAGGGTTTAAGTTTGTTTAAAGTGTGTTTATAAGCTTTTAAGCATTTGAGTGTTTCGATTTTGTGAATCAAATTCCACAAGAGCTTGAGGAGATTATCTATTGAAGTTTGAGCTTCCAACTATCATCCCTCCATCTCTTGTTATCAAATTGAGAAGTTTTCTAAACTCAAACTCTAGCTTTACATTTATATACTTGTTTGATTATCATTGTTCTTAAGCTAGATTTTATATTTGAGTTTAGTTTGATTTTGATTTTACTCATTGTTACACACACCCACATTGAGCTTTTAGTATTTACATACATAGTATAGTTGGGTGGTGAGAGATTGTAACTTTGAGTTGTGCTTTAATTGTGTTCTCATCCATATTAGAGAACAAATTATATTTGTTACATTGTGAGATTGTTAGGTTTTCGGTGAGCTAGAAACCGAGTGTGTTGTGAGGTTTTCGGTGAGCTAGAAACCGAGTGTGGGGTGAAAGTTTTCGGTGAACTAGGAAACCGATTGTGAGGAGTGACGTTGATCGGTGAGCGTTGAAAACCGATACTGTGAGGTGTAAACGTTGTTCGGGTGAACGTAGAAAACCCGGTTGTGATAGTGGATTTCTCCCCGGGAGTGGGGAGCGGAGACGTAGGACGGAAGGTCCGAACTCCGTGATCATATTGCTTGTTTGAGTGTGCTTTGGCGTTCATTCATATTTATGTTCATATCTTATATCGCCATTGTCATTAGCTCATTATCTATATCATCCACTATCTTGTTTAGATTATTTACCCTTGTGTTGTTTATATATCCTTGCATATATTTTATCATATAGGATATATCTCATTGTTTACATTGCTTATCCTAGCTCATATATCTTGTGATATTTCATACTTGCTAGGATAACTTGTTAATTAGTTTTTAATTGGCATTTAATCGGATTAGATTAGCATAAGACCCTAATCACCCCCCCTCTAGGGTCTAACAATTGGTATCAGAGCTTGGTGCTCTTTGATTTAAGGTCTAATCGCCTTGAGTTAAAGATCCAAGTTATCTTTTTGTGCTAATCTTGTTTTGATTGCATTTGCATCTTGCTTGCATATTTTTACAAATTATGAATATGAATGATGCATCTTGTTTAGGCTATGATTCTAGTGTTGCTCCTAGATTAGACAATTTCCCCTATGCCCAATGGTGTGTTAGATTTAAACTATTTGTTAGATCTAAACATTTTGATTTATGGGAAATTATAGATGATGCTTATATTGTGCCCATTTTGGAGAAATCCAAGTGGAATAAAAATGATCATCGCATGTTTACTATGAACAACATTTTGTTAGAATATTTGTTAAATGCTTTTAACTCATCTATGTCTAACAAGTTTGTTCATTTTGATAGTGCTTACACCTTATGGATATTTATAGAAGCACATCAAGGAGACTTGGAGGCGATCCGACAAGCTTTGGAGGATCCCGCTTCAAGTTCATGTGGAGCATCATGCACACGGCCACTAGGCGATAGCCCTAGTGAGGTTTGCGAGTTCAAATCTATTAATGATTTACCTAATGATGAACTTGCTTGTGCTAGTGAAAAATTATTACATGCCTTTAACAAATTGCAAAATGATTTCATTAATTTACAAAGCAAGCATGAAATTTTGAAATCCGATCATGAGTTGTTAGCATCTAAGTTTGAAACTATTTCTAATGAAAATGTGATCCTTAAAGAAAACAATGAAAAATTAAAATTGGATCATGTTTCTTTAACTTCAAACGTTGCTAGTTTAACTCATGAAAGAGATAATGCCATGTTAGAAGTAAAGAACATACAAAATAATACTGCTTCCTTTATAAATGATTATTTATGTTCTACTTCTAAAAATGCATATGTGCCTAAAAATGAAGATTTGAATCTTATGAAAAATAGTATTTCATCTTTAGATTCAACTTTGAAAATATGCATTGATAACCATAAGAAACTTATGGACAAGTGTGCTAAATCTAGTAAATCACCCATACACTATGCACACTTGTATAGCAAAGTTTACAAGTGCTCCATTTGTGGTCGTAAAGGCCATTTAGCTAAATTTTGCTATGATGCACAAAAACATAAGAATATTAATCCTTCTTGTGCATCTCATCAAGTTTCTTCATCACATGTACACACACATGCACCCATTGCTCATCATAAGCATGCTCATGTGTATAGATGTGATCATTGTGGTAGATTTGGTCATTTGGCCAAATTTTGTTTTGATTTAAAGAGAGTTTCACATTTGCAAAATAATTTTAAAAGATCATCCATGTTTGCAAATGTTTCTAAAGTTTCCCGTGCACAACCGTTTGGTCAACATAAGCAAATGCTTCCTTTCCATTGTACTTATTGCAATCGGAAGGGTCATTTGAGTAATTTTTGTTATGACCGTGTTCGTGCACCATATATGCCTAAGAGGGTTCATAACCCTAAGGCTTTGAACTTTAATGATAGGGGTCATGTCCCTAAATCTTTTGGTACCAAGAGTTCTTGGGTACCAAAACAAATTTAAACTTTAAACCAAGAATTTTAGTGTTCTTACTTTTTCCTTTCTTGGTTTTAAAATTATGTCTTAAAATATTTTGATTATGAAAATAAATTTATAATTGATAAAATCTTTTGTTTTCATGATTATTTGTTTTGTTTTGATGAGAGGTTTGCATTTATATAACCCTCCGGATTTATTGGGTGTTTATTCCCAAATCATATTTACCGGATGCTAGAATGATTATATGGGTTGTAACAAGCTTAAGAGCTTGATATATTGTTGCCTCTCTTGAAATTCTTTTGTTAAAGATTTTATTTTGATTGATTGCTTTGAATTCATTATACTTCACTTATATGATGATATTTATGTGTTTGTGCTTATGGATCATCTATTCGTGGTTTATAATGTATTCTATGAGTGGTTTGATCAAGTTCTTCATTGATCAAACATCGTTTTTGGATATAAACTTTGATTTATGATTTCTTCTGATGGATTTGTTTTCATTTGAAAACTTTTTTGCATGTTTCTCATGTTCCTCTTCTTTTGATTTCATAAATCTATTCTTATACATGGTTTTTATAATGAGACACTATCTTTATAATGTCATATCATTATGTGTCCTCATTGTATCTTGTTTGTATGTGAGTGATGCTTAGCATATCTTTTCATTTATGCTCGCTCACATATTTGCCATGATCTTTCTTTATCTATATTCTATATGGCTTTTTGATAGGGGGAGCATTCCCTATAATTGTTTGGTACTCACCTATGCTTATTGATAGGGGGAGCTTTCGCTCTCTTATTCTTTTGTCCCCTTTTTGATGTTGTCAAAGGGGGAGAAATATTGTGAGTATATGTATATTCTTTCTTGTTTATATGCATGTGAATTGTAATTTATATATTCATTTCCTTTCATGCATATATCATTTTTGTAAATTGTTTGTCATCATCAAAAAGGGGGAGATTGTTGGCCTTCTTGTTTTGATGATGTTTAACAAACAATTTACCACTAATGTTGTTTATCTAGTATTTGTGTTTTCGTATTTATTGTAGACAAACAACAAGTTGGAGGATGGATGGAATTAGAGCTTCAACGATCATATCCAAAGGAGGTTGGCGGAATGTCGGTGAAGCCTTGCTATTCAAAGTTCAAGATCCAAGTTCAAGCTTCATCCGCGAGATTACCAAGTAGAGCTTATTGAAGACCAATCAAGCTTGGGTAATTTAGTTTAGGAGTTTATATTATGTGTGTTATATACTCTAAGCTCAATATTATATTCACACACACATTTATTAGTTTCTTAGTATATATATATATATAGTTATATACATATACATCTTGGTTTTTAGTTTTATCCACAAACAAAGTTTTTACAAATAAATTCCAAAAAATGTGTATACATGCTTGTTTTCTATGTGGATAAGTTGTTTTGGTTTAATTTCATAGATATGAAACAAATATAACCGGTCGACCGAACCTGAGCTCATAGGCTTACTGGTTTTCCAGAGAGTCGTCGGTCGACCGGTCCGGTCGACCGAGAGCTTTTTCGGTCGACCGGATCGGTCGACCGACGCCTGTCCAGTACAGTTCCAACGGCTCTTTTTATGACCGTTGTCTTGGGGCTGTTTTGTCTTTTGCTCTGATTTTTTTTGGCTGAGTTGTGAGAGGGTATAAATACCCCATTGTCTTCAACTCTCAATTTATCTAAGAATGTTTTAAAGAGACTTTTAAAAACAAGTTTAATGAGTTTTGTTTAAGGGTTTAGTGTTTGTTTAAAAAGCTTTTAAGCATTTACAAGAGTTTGGTTTGTGGAGCAAATTTCACAAGAGCAAGTGGAGATCATCCTTGGTGTTTGAGCATTCATTCTTCTCCCTCTCTCTTGTCATCTATAGAGAAGTTTCCTTAAACTCAATTCTAGCATTTTATAAGTTTGTTCTTAATTTCATAAGCTAGATTTCATATTGAGTTTATATTGTTTTATCTCTTTGTTCACACACAACCTATTGAGCTTATTGTATTTACATTCATAGTATAATTTAGGGTTGTGGGTTTGTGACATTGAGAGTGAGCTTAATTGAGTTCTCACCTTGTTTAGAGAACAATCAATTGATTTATATTGTGCTTAATTGTGAGGATTCACTTGTAATACACTTGTACACCGAGAGAAGTGTGTGGTGAGAGACGGGGTCGAATCCAAGAGGAGTGGCGTCGGTTGACGTGCCTAGGGAGAGGTTGTAACCGAGCACTTGAGGAGGAGGACACGGGCTAGGACCAACACTTAGTGTGTGAGGTGTGATTACATAGTGATTGTATTGTGAGGTGTAAACGTTGTTCGGGTGAACGTAGAAAACCCGGTTGAGATAGTGGAGATCTCCTCGAGGTGAGGAGCGGGGACGTAGGTCGTGGGGACCGAACCTCGTAAACATATCGTTTTGTTTGTGATTGCATTGGCGTACTTTTACATTCGTGCTTATTATTCATATTGCCTTTGTCAATTGCTCATTGTTGTTTTTCCCTCTATCTAGTTTATGATTAATTCACCCTTGTGTTAATTTTATATCCTTGCATATATATTGTCTATATCTCCTTGTTAGGATATATCTTATTATTCATATATCCTTGCATATATTTCTATCATATAGGATATATCACCTTGTGTACATTGCATATTCTTGCACATAACTCTTTGTATATCTATCTTGTAAGAATACATTTGTTGAGTAATTCTAATTGGCATTTTAATCGGATTAGATTAGCATAAGACCCTAATCACCCCCCCCTCTAGGGTCTAACAATATGTATATATATAATATTTGTATATATAACATATTTCTATATATGTATAATATGTCATATGTGTGTATATATACTCTCTCTTAGTATATAAGTATATATAAGTATACTCTCTCTTATGTAAGTATATATATGTATCAGTATATATAAGTATACTTTCTCTTATATAAGTATATATAAGAATACTCTCTCTTATATATGTATAATGTATGCATGTATGTATATATATACTCTCTCTTAGTATATATGTATATATAAGTATACTCTCTCTTATATATGTATACTCTCTCTTATATAATATATTTCTATATATGTATAATATGTCATATGTGTATGTATATATATACTCTCTCTTAGTATATAAGTATATATAAGTATACTCTCTCTTATATAAGTATATATATGTATAAGTATATATAAGTATACTTTCTCTTATATAAGTATATACAAGAATACTCTCTCTTATATATGTATAATGTATGCATGTATGTATATATATACTCTCTCTTAGTATATATGTATATATAAGTATACTCTCTCTTATATATGTATACTCTCTCTTATATAAGTATATACAAGTATACTCTCTCTTATATATGTATAATATATATGTATATATATATATATATTTATACTCTTATATATATATAATTATATATGTACATATAAGTTTATGTTTATATATATGTATAGATATATAAATATATATTTATACTCTTATATGTATTTATACTATTATATAAATATACTTATATATGTACATATAAGTTTATGTTTATATATGTGTATATATATATATAAATATACTTATATATGTATAA
>NC_033801.1:57749245-57779466 GCF_001876935.1 Asparagus officinalis
TATACATAATAGTAATGTTTGATGATGTGGATGTAAGTCCAAGCTCATGGCATTCAAAGATTGACTAAGGTGGCGTTTGGTTGTTTGCAACTGGAGTTGCAATACAAGTGTCACTTGCATGCAACTGAGACGTTACAACTCTTCTTACATGCAACTACAGGTACAATTGTTTGGTTTAAAATTTAAATTTTGCAACTTATAGTTGCAGCTGTTTGATTATACTTATAACTTAACATATGCAACTCATAAAATATTTTTAAAAAATGATTTTTTTAAAAAAATAATATATTTTTAAAAAATAAATATTTTTAAAAAATAATATATTTTTTAAAAGTTAATATAATATTTTTAAAAATAATATAATATATCATTTAAAATATATATTATTTTTAGAAAATTATATTATTTTAAAAATACATTATTCAAAAAACATATTATTTTAAAAATATATTGTTCAAAAAATATATTATTTTAAATATATATTATTTTTAGAAAATTATATTATTTTAAATATATTATTCAATAAAATTATATTATTTTAAATATATATTATTAAAAATAATGAAGATTTTCTTTTGGAGTACTTGCCTGATGTGTCCTCTAAAAATAAATCAGTAGAGAATGATTCTAATGCAGGTACCAACCCATGGCACACAATGTGCACAGAGGCATCACTTACATTGCCAATCGAATCTTTCTTTGCTTCAGATGAAGAAGCAGAAGATGTACAGAAGGCTTTCTTCAAAGTCCCATCCAAAAGGAAAGGGCAGAAGCCGATCTGTTTTGGTAAAGTCAAACCCGAACAACTCAAACGAGGAAGTTCAGAGGAAGACGACGGAGTTCCCCAATTTCATTACCATGAACCCAATTCTATAGACTTAATGAAACGAATGGGGTATAACTTTAATGAAAAACAGGGTCTGAACTTCGGGAAGGGCAGACGAACCCCAGTCCGAATGTCTCTAGCCCCTGAAGGAAAACCTCAGGATTATTACAATAAAACCGGAAGAGGTTTAGGTTATGTCACAACTCCCTCTGCCTCAGAAAATGAGATCAGTAATTATCTGCGTCAAGATCATTCGTCCGGAACCTCTTCCTGGGAATCCGACGTCAGTGTCGGACCTTTCTTTAAAGGTTTGACTGTGAACATGGTTTCAACTAGTCACCCTGATGAAGATGCAGGGGGTGACGAAGAGTTAATTGAGTCGACTAACGATCCTTGGATCAAACGTCTTAACATCCTGTGGGATATGCGTTTCGAACAACGCGAACCACCCACTGAAGATAAGGTGATCCAGGTCAACATGGGAAATGAGTCTGACCCCAAGCCTATCTTTATAGCTGAAGACCTATCATCATCCGAGAAGGAAGACCTTATATCTCTCATCCGAGAATATATAGATGTCTTCGCTTGGAATTATGAAGATATGCCTGGTCTTGACCCGAAGGTGGCCATGCACCGTCTCAACATCGATCCGGATGTAAAACCCGTTAAACAACAACAACGCAGGTTTCGTCCAGAGATCATGGAATCAATTGAGTCAGAAGTTAAAAAGCTTATAGACTCAGGTTTTGTTAGGGAAGAACAACACCCTGACTGGGTGGCCAACATCGTCCCAGTTCCTAAGAAGAACGGTAAAGTCCGGATATGTATCGATTTCCGCGATCTCAATGCCGCCTGTCCGAAAGATGAATTCCCACTCCCCATCACGGATGTTATGATTGACAACACCTGCGGATATGAAAGGATGTCTTTCATGGACGGATTCTCTGGGTACAATCAGATAAAGATGCACCCGGACGATGAAAAACATACTGCTTTTAGAACACCACTGGGGGTGTATTGCTACACAGTGATGCCCTTCGGCCTGAAAAATGCAGGTGCAACTTATCAACGTGCAATGAACACAATCTTTCACGAACACCTACGAAAGAAGATCGAGTGCTACGTTGATGACATAGCAGTAAAGAGCCAATGTAAAGACGATCATCTTGCAGATCTGAAGACAATGTTCGAAATCATGCGAGCACATCAGCTGAAGATGAACCCGACAAAATCGTTCCTCGGAGTTTCAAGTGGAAAATTCCTGGGATTTATCGTTACTTCCAAGGGAATCTCTCTTGACCCAGAAAAAGTGCGTGCCATCCAAGACATGCCACCTCCGAAGAATCTCAAAGAGCTCAGAGGTTTGCAAGGCAGACTGGCCTACATTCGAAGATTCATATCAAATCTTTCAGGGCGCTGCCAACCTTTCTCTAAGCTCATGAAGAAAGGAATATCCTTTGTTTGGGATGCTGAGTGTCAAAGAGCATTCGAGGAGATTAAAAAATATCTCACTCAACCGCCAGTTCTCGTGGCCCCGATATCAGGAAAACCATTCCTGTTATATGTGAGGGCCATGGATCATTCTCTTGGTGCTTTGTTAGCTCAGAACAATGATCAAGGTCAAGAGCAAGCCATCTATTACCTGAGCAGGACTATGATGGGAGCCGAACATCGGTACAATCCGGTCGAAAAAGAGTGTCTCGCCTTGGTATTCGCAATCCAAAAGATGCGACATTACCTAGTTGGACAGACCATTCAGGTCATCTCTAAGGTAAATCCTTTGAGAGTTCTGATGACAAAACCATCATCTCTAAATTGCCGGCTTGCAAAATGGGCCATTCTCTTGTCGCAATACGACATGCAGTTCATGCCTCAAAAGGCGGTCAAGGGCCAAGCACTGGCAGACTTCTTAGCCGATCATCCAGTATCAGGAGCATCTAAGTTGTACGAGGAATTACCTGACGAGGTTGCTGAAGCTTGCGCTACCCAAGAAGCTACGCAAGTGTGGAAGCTATTCTTCGACGGTGCATCCAGAGCAAATCCTCATGGAGCAATCACTGCGGGAGTAGGAGTAGTGTTAATCTCTCCGAACGGCCACGTAATCCCAAGGGGATTCTCTTTAATCGAACCATGCACCAACAATGTAGCCGAGTATAATGCTCTGCTATTAGGAATGCAATGTGCTGAAGAACTTAATGTTCAGCACCTTGAGGCTTACGGTGATTCTCAGCTCATCGTTAATCAAGTCCGAGGAGAGTACGAAGTACGTCATGAGGATTTGATTCCGTATTACTTCGCGGTGCTAGAGCAAGCTCAAAAGTTTGAAGGCTTCTTTATTGAATATGTGCCAAGAGCTCAGAATGCATATGCTGATGCCTTAGCCTCTTTGGCAACTTCACTAGCCTTGCCACCAGGAGTGGAAGCGACGATCCCGGTCATGGGACGTAAGCTGTGCTTTTCCAAGATCTCCATAGAGGAAAACCCAGACGAGATGACGTCGGGAGAAGTCTGTACGGCATTTATGGAATTCGAATCTAGGGATTGGCGATTCCCATACATCGACTATGCCCTATATGGAATTCTACCCGATGACCCTAAGGAAGCGGCTGCCATCAAACGGAAGGCCCTCCAATTCTATTATGATGCAGTTTCTCAAGTCTTGTATCGTAAATCACATGATGGAATCTTACTTCGATGCCTTTCTCGGAAGGAAGCGAAAGAGGCCCTCAAGGAAGCTCACGGCGGAATGTGCGGAGCTCATCAACCTGGAGCTAAATTAGGAGATCGACTCCGACGAATCGGCTATTATTGGCCGAGGATGTTTTCAGATGCAGTTGACTACGCTAAACGATGCCACGCATGCCAAATTCATGGAGATTTTATCCACCAAGCACCGGGGAACTTACACCCTACATCGGCGACTTGGCCATTCGAAATGTGGGGCATGGATATCGTCGGACCGATTTCCCCTCCGACGTCCAAAGGACACCGGTTCATTCTAGCCGTGACCGATTATTTCTCCAAGTGGGCGGAAGCAATTCCGTTGAAAGAAGTCAAGACTTCAAACGTGATCAAGTTCATCAAACATCACGTCATCTATCGCTTTGGAGTCCCAAGACGAATAGTTCACGACAACGGGACGCAATTCGTCAGCTTTGGGTTTCAGAGATTTTGTGACAGATTCAGAATCCAAAGTGTCGCATCTACGGCATATTACCCGCCAGCGAACGGTCTTGCAGAAGCGTTCAACAAAACCATAGTGAAGCTCCTCAAAAAGTTTGTCTCCAAGAGCCGGCGCGATTGGGATGAAAGACTTGGTGAATGTTTGTGGGCCTACCGCACAACGGTAAGGACCTCTACAAGAGCCACACCTTTTTCTTTGGTATACGGCTGCGAGGCTGTATTGCCATTGGAAATCCAGATTCCTTCTCTGAGAGTCGCTATCACAACTGGACTAACAGAAGAAGAAAAACATCAACGACGTCTGCAAGAACTTGAAGCTCTAGATGACAAACGACTTCAAGCGCAGCAACAGATTGAGCTGTATCAAGCCCGTATTTCCAAGGCCTACAACAAAAAGGTCAAGGAACGGATTTTCAAGAAAGGCGATCTAGTTTTGGCCAACAGACGACCCATGGTAATGACCCACAAAACCAAAGGGAAGTTCAATCCCAAATGGGAGGGGCCCTTCGTAATAGAATCAGTCTATTCGAATGGAGCTTATCGTCTCATCAATCAAAAAGGAGATAGGCTCATGATGCCAATCAATGGGAAGTTCCTTAAGAGATACTTCCCATAAATCATGTAGCCCCCTGAACCCCAGCTAAATCAGGCTGGGGGTTGCCTATTTATAATGTAACCCTGTCTTGTATTTCGTCATGTTAACATTACACCTCTGACGATTGAAATTTGCTAGAATCAGTATAATAAAGAAAATTTCAATTTCATGCCAGGTTAACACTATACTTATGGCATTTGCTTTACTTTTCATTGTCCTGAACCAGATTTCAACAAAAGAGATGATGAGAGCCAAAATGATATCATTTTCATTCAATATTTTTGATTTGAATACAAAATGAATCGAAACGAAAATGATACAAAATTATTCCTAGCTAAAAAGCAATCCAAGTCCTAAACATCGGGGCTCATCAGTCTAAAAGACTTGAGTTTAGCTTTCAGCGCCAATATTTTCTCCTCACGAGCCTTTTTGACTTCCTCTGTTATCTTGCTCTTGAGCTCCTCTTCATTTGGCGCTGCTTCTGCAATCTCCCGCCTAACTTTGTCAGCAGCAACAAGCTCATCACAATAGCCCTTGAAAAGCCCGTCACAATAAGCAATTAACCCTTTTATGACTTCCATGTCGCCCGCTAATCGAGCAGTTATCTGAGCTTGCTCGATACCAGCACGGGTAAGCTCAATCGCAGTATCCCGAATACCTGCAGCAAAAGTGCCCAAGTCCACTTGCACTTGAAGATGTTCCCCGCGCAGGCGAGTAATACGAGAATCTGCTTCGTTTAGACTCTTCTGAAGAGCTTCTTGCTGCTGTACCTTCAAGGCTCTGGCCTGAGAAAGAGCCCGATCCACTTCTGGTTCGATGGCATCGCGTTGTAGCATTGAAAGGAATTCCAATTCGTATTCCAGAACAATAATGCTCTCGCGACAATGTTCAGTCCACGATGTATCCCCCTGGTCCCTAATCTTGGCAAGACACTTCAGCAGATGGGGTTCGAAGACTTTGAAACTCACGTCCCCGAGACTAACGACATCAATAGTCATCTGCATCCAGTACTCTAATTGCTCGATGAGTTTCCTCAAAGTCTCCGAGCTTGGGGGTGGAGCAGTCGGCGGATAAGTGAAGCAATTCTCATAATCAGTGCGAATGGGAGCGTTTACAGCTTTAGATGATATCTTTTCGGGCACATCTGGCACTGAATCTGGGACAATCAATCCCTGCCCACCTGTCAGGATTTCAGGACTAGGAGGAGCAGCTGGAGGTATAGTATCCCCGCTGTTTTCGGGAGACGAAGCAAGTGCAGACTTCATGGCGTCCCCCATCAGCTTAGCTCTCTTAGAGTTCTTAGCTGCGACAGGTTTTCGTTTACGAATTCTTCTATCGTATTCGCCTACCTCCTCAGCAGTAAGAGCCTTCTTCCCTGAAGATCTCAGGGGACGGGGTCTAGAAAGAGGTGCTCCCTCAAAAGCCTCTTTAGTGTCCTCTTCTTCTTCAGAAGGCTTAGCAGCGGGTAATTCCCCTGAGATTTCTTCGATTCCGGACGCCTCTCGTTCGCAGGACAGATAATCCTCTATCCCTGGGAGTCGAGTCCTGCCGGAACCACTTCTTGATTTATAGAGCTCTCGGATTTCGTTTATACACGAAGTATAAATGTCATATTCTGGGATCAGAGAAGCTTTATCAAACCAATTGCGGAAATCTGCTACAGTGGAACAATTAGGTGGCAGATTAGGCAGAGTAAACTGCGCATGAGTTCCTCGGGCAATAAAGAAACGCCAAGCACGAGCTCCTTCATACAGATTCCCGATGTGAGCTAATTGTGGATTAGGGTTACCAACGTAAAGCTGGTCGTACCCGAACTGTCGGGCAAAACGTGAAGGAACGTAAGGCTCAATTATGCATCTTTCACCTATTCTGAAAACCAGATAACCCACCCTGATAGTGAGAAGCCACTGGAAGGTCCCTGTATTTAAAAGCGAGGACCCTTCGAAGACTACGTCGCCAAACTTCGGGCCTTCTTCTTCAGCCCCATCAAAGCAAGGGCGACAGCAAAAGAGATCATAACTGGCTTCCGAAGACAAAAGTTGCCTAGCCCGGACTATGTACGCAGTCGTCCACGTGGCTGGCTCGAGCCTTTGCACGAAAGGAGTAGAGGTCTCGTCAGTATGTATAATCCCCCGCATCAAAGAGGGACAGTGCAGCACAAACCAAGCCACTAAATAAGTGTAGGGCATTGGTGTGCGGGGTTGAGAAGTCTTCCAAACTTTCCTCCCAGCAACAATCATCTCCTGGACGTCGAGGAGTTCAGAAACCAAATCCCGTAAGCCCCTCTGCAGACAACCTGTCATTGCCGAGAGAAGGCTTAGTGGTCTTCCATGAGCCAGGAGAACGGCTGGATAAACGACCTCAACCAAGATCGATTCAGCTGGCTTCGTCGGCACAACACACCGCTTCAACCATAGCATCAAGAAACCAGCGAGAAGGGCCGTGTCAGAAATAGGAATTGCAGCCTGATAATGGAAACTTTCAAATTCACTGTCGGCTTCGAATCCATCTTCTAAGCGCGTATTCCTATAAATGGCGTTAGGAGTTTTGATGCGAGCTTTGATACTCTTAGCAGAGCTTACGCCAAGACGGGTCACTTTCAAATCTTTCTGACCCAGGTTCTGAAACAAATAATCTGCCCAGGCGGTATGCATAAGACCACCCCCACGCATCCCAGCGACCTGAGCGCAAATGTGGAAATGACATAGCAACTCCCAAAAAGTGCTGTATATCTCTGGATGAGCAGCCCTCAAGATGGATAGCTCTTCAGTTGTTGGAACAAATTCTTCATAGGGCACTTGCCCAAAGGATAGTCCTGATACAGCATACATCTCGTGGAGAGCAAATCCTAACTCCCCAACAGGTGTAAAAAAGGTGCAGCTATCCGGGTTGTATCGCTCCAGCATAGCGAAGAAGCAGGGATAGCTCTGAGTAATCCCACGTCTCGTGGCCTGTACTGGTATCATAAGGCCAGACTGAGTAAGAGGCTCTTTGAGTTCCTCAAGGATAAAATCTACCATCCGAGTCCACCAACCATCTTCTCCAGAAAACAACCAGCCAGGAGAACGGAAGGCTTGTGTAGAAAATTCGCCTTGAGCGGCAATAAGCCGGCGTATGAAAATGTTCGCTGGAAGAGGTGTCTCCTGAGTGGGATCCTTTATCTCAAATCTACCAGGTCGCAGACCTTTGAGTTGTCCGTCAATCTGAACACGAGATGATTGACCAGAGCCAAACGAAACGTTCTCTTTCTCCTTGACGAGATCGAAGGCCAAGCCCCTACGACCACCAACACTCAGGAAGTAGGAAAGCGGGTACATTCTCTTCATGTTGGGAAGGAAGAATAAACGATCATCGACTCTTCGCAGCATCCGGGAGTCTTCTACATACCCGACTTGCCCATCAGCAGATATATGATCACCAAATAAGAATGAGGGTTTGACAAATTGATCCAGACCCGCAGGAGTTTCCAGATCCAGATCGGTGATCAAAGCCCTAAGGGTGGAACACTCGGCAAACCTGATTAAATGTTCCCGCTCCAAACTCGGGAAAGTGCACAGAGGAATTTCTCTATGAAGACCAAAAGCTCTCCCCACTTCGGGATCATCAGTGTAGTTGAAGTGCTGCTCCGGCAGAAGTGGCACATTGGAAAAAAGCACTGTAAAAATCAAAAGCAACAGTTAGCAGTATAAAGAGATTGCTAACATGAAATGAACAACGCAAAGATAAAATCCTGCGTTACAACATTTGAACGCAGAGATAAAATCCTGCGTTACAACATTTGAACGCAGAGATAAAATCCTGCGTTATAACACCTGAACGCGGAGATTAAATCCTGCGTTACAACACTTGAACGCAGAATTCTAAGCCTGCGTTTCCAATTTTTAACACAGAGCTCCAAACTCTGTGTTCCCAATTTTAACAAAGAGAGTTAACTCTATGTTTCTTGAATGCAGAACTTTAAGCCTGCGTTTCCAATTTTTAACACAGAGCTCTAAACTCTGTGTTCCCAATTTCAACAAAGAGTATTAACTCTATGTTTCCTAAACGCGGTCTTAAGCCTGCGTTTCCAATTTTAACACAGAGCCCTAAACTCTGCGTTCCCAAGTTTTGACATAGAGAATTAACTCTATGTTCTTTAAACGCAGTCTTAAGTCTGCGTTTCCAATTTGTAACACAGAGCCATAACTCTGCGTTTCTGATGGAGAACGAGTCATCTTCCTCGTTGAGGAGAACCCATCTAGGGTTTTCAGAGAACTTGTCGAAACAAGTTGCCATAGCCGCCCCTTACCACGGCAACAAAGTTCATGCGACAGCGACGGCAATGTCGGAGCTCTCGTCAAAGCAGCGACATCGCCGGTGGTCTCGGCCGACGGCGCCTCCGAAGTCGCCTTGGCGACCTTCTTGGAACCCGAACTCATCCTTCTGGGCGCCATGCGGGTGATCTCAATCGGAGAAGACGGAGTTCGTCGGAGAGAATTGGCAGAAAATCAACAGAAACGAGAATTCTCGTTCTTGGAACTAAGCAAGGCAAAAAGAGTTGAATAACTCTTGATGTGACCCTACGGGGCTATTTATAACAGCCGTCGGGCTGTTAAATCAGATTGGGACTCTAAAACGTGATCATTACACGTTAATGGATAAAGTCGAGTAAGACTTTAACGCAGAATTACCTCTGCGTTCAAATTTTCCAAACGCCAGGCCTAGACCTGCGTTGCAATGGTTCTTAATTCTGCGTTTCGAACCTTCAACGCAAGGTCACCTTGTTTGCAGTACAATTATCCCAAGCGAAAGGACCACATTGGATTTAAATCATCGTCAGGTTAATACTACACCTCAGACGGATGTCATATCCTACAGAGCCTGAGTCTTGTTTACATAGTTGTAACAATGATTCCTCTGTCAAAATCCACTTGTTGATTCTCATCAGAAGAACAATAAGTCTTCAAAATCATTCAAGTCATGATCAATTTACTAACTCTCCCCAACAGAGTGGTAAATATCCAATTTATCAGCCCTTCTTAAATGGGTTGATAAAATTCCACAATCTTGTTCAAATCACAAGTATCACAATTCATCGCTCCGATGATAAGATATTCAGCAGTCCTCCCTAATGAGACGCTACAATATTCTTTCCCCCACAGATGTCACGTTAACACTACACCTCTGACAAATATTCACTTATCGACTCTCTTCAATAGAGCGATAAGTCCTCAAAATTGCTTCCATAGCAATATTCTTCTTGTCACGTTAACACTACACCTCTGACAAATATTCACTTATCGACTCTCTTCAATAGAGCGATAAGTCCTCAAAATTGCTTCCATAGCAATATTCTTCTTGTCACGTTAACACTACACCTCTGACAAATATTCACTTATCGACTCTCTTCAATAGAGCGATAAGTCCTCAAAATTGCTTCCATAGCAATATTCTTCTTGTCACGTTAACACTACACCTCTGACAAATATTCACTTATCGACTCTCTTCAATAGAGCGATAAGTCCTCAAAATTGCTTCCATAGCAATATTCTTCTTGTCACGTTAACACTACACCTCTGACAAATATTCACTTATCGACTCTCTTCAATAGAGCGATAAGTCCTCAAAATTGCTTTCATAGCAATATTCTTCTTGTCACGTTAACACTACACCTCTGACAAATATTCACTTATCGACTCTCTTCAATAGAGCGATAAGTCCTCAAAATTGCTTCCATAGCAATATTCTTCTTGTCACGTTAACACTACACCTCTGACAAATATTCACTTATCGACTCTCTTCAATAGAGCGATAAGTCCTCAAAATTGCTTCCATAGCAATATTCTTCTTGTCACGTTAACACTACACCTCTGACAAAAATCCACTTATCAACTCTCCCTAATAGAGTGATAAGCCCTCAAATTACTCTGATTGCGATCGCTCGCGGGTCGGAGTAAAATCATACCACTTACAAAAATTAATCTGTTGACTATTCCCAATAGGTCAATAGATCTTCAAATCTCTGTTATGTTAACCAACCACCTCTAACAGTTCAAACCCGTTTGAACCAGTTAATTCTTCTACAACGGAATAACTAGTGTTCATACCCCCCCCAAACAAGTTAAAGTTTCTCTATAATTATCTTAAATGGTAATAAAGGAATTTTTAAATATTGGGTATTTTTCCATCGTTGCAAGTCAGAACACGACACATGCAATGAAAAGAGACAAAACAGAATCACTCTTTCTATTATCATCAGGAATATTAAAGAGCGATACAAAAGCCATGTTCTTCTCAAACAAAGAAGGAAAAGAACAGTACATGATTACGCCTCTGGATCAACAAAGGTGAAATACGCAAGCCGGGATTTAACAGCAGATAATTTTTCCTCGTGAGCGGCCTGCACCATCGCTTCAGCTTTCTTCCTAAGTGCACTTTCATCTAGCACAATCGTATTAGCCTGCTTCTGGATAAGTTCAAGCTCCTGCACCGCTGAACGGTAAGTGGCATAGGTCTTCACACTCTCTAGTGTGAGCCTTTTCAATATCTCTTCCTCTCGCGTGAGTTCAGCTTCGTGTCGAGCCAACTCCGCCTTGAGAAGATCAATTTCTGCACGGGATGTCTGTATGGCAACTCCAGAAGCGTCCACAGCATGTTGCTTCTGCATGCATTGTCCCTGTAAGGATGCAATCTCAAGCTCTCTATCAGTGATGGCCTCTTGGAAAGTCTCGTATTGGCGGGCCGCTTCAGCTTTAAGATTATCAAAGACTGAAGCAGTCTGGGCAGTAAGATCAGCTCGATGCAATTCTTCCAAAGCCCTCAGATCTTTTTCCAACCGAGAGACGCCTTCAGAGCAATGTTGGAACAATCGAGCGTCATCCAAATATCGAATGCCATTCAGGGAGTGCGTGAGTAGTGGTTTGAAAGAATCAAACGTAGCTCGTCCAGCACTGATTTCCTCAATCGCTATCTTCATCATATCTTCCAATGGTCTTATAAGAACCTTTAGGATGGAGGGAAGGGCCACTGGACTTAGCGTCTTCACCGGAGATGACGGTGGGGAACTTAAAAGCATAGACCCTGATGCAGAAGCAATCGGTGATGATCGTGAAGAAGTGGGAGAAGCTATGGTGATATCCAATTGTGAGGGACTGGAAGGTAGAGCCATAAGTGCCCCTGTTTGGGTCGAGCTTAGCACAATATCTGTCCCCACAGGTTTAAGAGGAATCGTCAGCGAAAGAGGTTCCTCTGGTAAAGAGCTCGTTGTCACCGGCATTGACTCGGAGGGAGGAGCGTCTGTTGCTTGCGAAGGGAGAGACGATGACGTCCCAGCAGCTTCAGTAGTTGGAGAACCTACACAAAAGAACAGTTAATGTAAAAGAAAGAAACACCAGAAAAATCAAAGGGTGTAATTTCTACCAGTAGGGTAAAAAGGAAGATAACCAGACGCCTTGTCAGGAGGTGGTGGTGGTTGATCCGCCCAATTGTAAAAATCATCATCATCGCTTTCATCCTCATCAACATCCTCATGGTGAGACGAACTCCCATAGTCTAATGGTTCGTCGTCAGCAGCTGAAAGTTCAGGAGAGCTTGCGTGAGTATCCACTTGGGTTAGCCGGCCAGTCGTGGGACTAGGAATAATAGTCCCCGAATGTGGCAATAGTGCGGAGGAAGCGGGAGACTGACTCTCATTGAGATTAGCGAGCTCATCTGTCGCCAGTTCATTTGTAGGCAGTGCATCCCCTGCAGATGGAGACGTTGCAGGCGGTTCCCTTGAAGGCGAAGCAGCAGCACCAGGAGTCTGTTCGGGAAACGGTGAGATGTCGGGATCCATTGGAAGTTCATCCTCACCCTCTGCTTGATCCAAGGGATGGTGAGGGGAAAATTCTTCAGAAAATGCCGGTCCCCCAGAGTGAGGATCGGCATGCTCAGGACGACTTGTGACAGTTGATTCCTGCTCTTCCCCTCCACCAGCAGATTTAAAAGCATCCGCCATTAGCCTCTGAGCAGGAGGATTTACCAGCAGCTTTCTGCGAGTACGCTTCTCGTAGTGAGCTTCTTCTACTTCAGAAAGAGCCCTCTTTCCAGTTGCTTTGGCTCTTGAAGCTTCAGCAGCCCTAGGGCTCGCTATTGGGGCATCATCTAGTCCCATCTCTTCTTCTCCTTCTTCAGTTGCATCCTCAAAATGTAAAAACTCGTCGATCCCCTTCAGACGAGATACACGACCACCCCCTTTCCGAGAAGAATACATCTTCCTAATTGCACGAAGGCCGGAAGTGTACAGTTTGTATTCTGGCATCGTAGAAGCCGTGTGATACCAGTTGCAGAAAGCCACGGAAAGGAGAGAATTAGGCGTTTTGTGGGGTAATCTGAAGGTAGCCCCAGTACAACCTGCGGAGGAGTAATACCAGGCTCGAGCTCCTTCGTATATGTTGCCCATAACCGAAAGTTGGCTCCTCGGATTCCCAACGTATAGTTGGTCATATCCGAATTGTCGAGCAAAACGATACGGTTGATAGGGCTCAATTATACATTTGTCATTTTGCCTGAAGAGGAGATAACCAGGTCTAATGTTTAGCAGCCAGTGGAAAACTCCCCCGTCCAAACGGGTAAAACCATTAGGACCAGCGGTATCTTGGAAGACTTGTCCATATCCTCCACCCTCAAAATCCGGGAAGCAGCGGAAGATGTCGTAGCTGAGGTCTCTCGACAGAATCTGACGGACCTTCACTACGTAATTGCCTATCCAAGTAGCTTTTTCTAATCTCTGCACGAAAGGGATGAAGCCTCCATCCGTAGCAGAGGGAGCACTCATCAAATGTACACAATGTGAGGCGTACCAAGCCATTAGATATGTATACGGCAAGGGTACTCGAGGATTGGGAGTCACCAAGCTTTTCGTCCCTTCAGAATCTATCTCTTTCACTTGGATAAACTCGAGGCATAGTTCCCTCAAACCGTGTTGTAAACAGCACGTCATAGCGGAAAGTAGATTTATGGGTCTCCCATGTGCTAAGAGGACGGCCGGATAAGCTACTTCAATCATCACAGCATCTATTGGTCTGGTAGGAACCACACACCGCTTCAGCCACAGCATGAGAAAACCCGCCAATAATGCCATATCAGAGATGGGAGTAGCTGCCTGGTGATGGAAGCTCTCGAATTCAGTCTGTGCTGGGAAGTCATCTTCTATTCCCTCGCTGACATAGTGAACGGTGGCGTCATTGATCAGAGCCTGGATGGTCTCAGGGGTGCTCGCCTCCCGACGAGACACAGCGGCATTCTTGTCAGACAAATTTTGGAAAAGATACTCGGCCCAGGATAGCTGTTTGATACCACGTCCTCGTGCCCCCGTCAATTGGCCGCAGATTTGGAAATGACACATCACCTCCCATAGAGTGTCATATACCTCGGGGATGGTCTCCTTCAAGATCTTCAGCTCAGTTGACCCAGGGACAAACTCTTCATATGGTAAATCTCCGAAAGGAAGACCTGAGACATCGAACATTTCATGTAGGGCGAACCCTAATTCTCCTTCCGGTGTGAAAAACGTACAAGTCTCTGGATTGTACCGCTCCAGAATGGCAAAGAAGTTATATGGACTAAGAGCTATTCCATGTTTAGTAGCCTTAATAGGGCAAGCAAGCCCAGATTGAGCTAATGGTTCCTTTAATTCTGCCAACACGAATTCTATCATTCGTGCCCACCATCCTGTCTTGGAGGAATGAACCCATCCAGGAGCTCGGAATACTGCAGTCGGGAATTCTCCTTTGGCAGCCAAAAACCGTCGCATGAAAGTGTTAGCTGGACTAGCTGTTTCTCCCAAAGGATATCCTCGTGAGAATAAGCAGGGTTCCAAAGCCGACACTTGTCGATTATATCCAGCGGTATTCACACCCTTGTGAGTCAGAACCCCAACAGCTACCCCATCCTGCTCTCTCACCAAGTCCCAATTCATGTGACGGGGAACAGAAGCGCATTGGTAATAGGAGATGGGAAACATCCTGTGCATATCGGGGAGGAAGAAGCGACGGTCTCCGATTTGCCTAAGCCATTTGTAGTGACCACCGTGCACGATCTCCTTTGAGACAGTGACGCGATCCCCAAATAGAAAAGTTGGCTTGGTGAGTTTCTTACGGGACCCAGTCTCAAACTTAGCATCCGTAACTAAAACCCTGAGTACGTCTGTACTTGGATTCGAGACCAGTGCGACACGATCTTTGTCAGTATCTTGGAATACTGGGAGTTCTCGACGTAGATTGAATTGCATGTTAGAGTCTACGCCTCCCCCATGCCCGAAGTGATGACGAAAATTGAGAGGTTCGCGGGTGTAAGGCACTGCAAAAGAAAGAAAATTATCAGTTCAAATCTGACGTTAATTTTCATCAACGCAAGAGATCAAACTCTGCGTTAAGCTTTGAACGCACAGTTCAGACCTGGCGTTAATTTTCATCAACGCAAGGGTTAAACTCTGCGTTAAGTTTTGAACGCACAGTTCAGACCTGGCGTTAATTTTCATCAACGCAAGGGTTAAACTCTGCGTTAAGTTTTGAACGCACAGTTCAGACCTGGCGTTAATTTTCATCAACGCAAGGGTTAAACTCTGCGTTAAGTTTTGAACGCACAGTTCAGACCTGGCGTTAATTTTCATCAACGCAAGGGTTAAACTCTGCGTTAAGTTTTGAACGCACAGTTCAAACCTGGCGTTAATTTTCATCAACGCAAGGGTTAAACTCTGCGTTAAGTTTTGAACGCACAGTTCAAACCTGGCGTTAATTTTCATCAACGCAAGGGTTAAACTCTGCGTTAAGTTTTGAACGCACAGTTCAAACCTGGCGCTAATTTTCATCAACGCAAGGGTTAAACTCTGCGTTAAGTTTTGAACGCACAGTTCAAGCCTGGCGTTAGAATTTAATAAACGCAAGGGTCAGGCCCCTGACGTTTCGAATTCAAAACGCAGAATATTAACTCTGCGTTCAAAAAATAGAACGAGTCTTCTTCCTCATTTGCAAGAACCCATCTAGGGTTTTCTCAAATAACTTGCCGAAGCAAGTTTGGCGGCAGCACATCTAGGGTTTTAAAGAATTCGCCGAAGCGAGTTCGACGGCCACGAATGGCAGCACTTACCACCGACCGGTGGAGCCGGAGGCGGCGGCGCTGCTGCAGCCGGAGGCGGCGGCGCAGCTGCAGCGGGAGATCTGGGGCGAGGAGCAGCCTTCTTCTTGGAACCCATGGAGGAGAAGACGAACAGGATCACCGGAGTTGGAAACGAAGAGGCTTCGTTAAAAATCTCTCGAAGAAGAAGAAGGAAAAAGTCGGGTGACTTTTGATTTGACCTTTGGCGGTCTATTTATAGACAGCCATGAGCTGTCAAATCGGGTCGGGATTCAAGAATTCCGCTAAACACGGCCTGTGCGCCTGTGTTGCTTGAGCTTCCGAACGCAGAACTTGGCCCTGCGTTATATCGATGTATCACAAAGAAACATACTTGTGCGTCTGCAAGAGTTAAACCTTTGAACGCAGAGCTGTAACCTGCGTTTCAGTTCGATAACGCAAGAAATCTATCTGCGCGTCATGATTCAAGCAGATAATTCCCTCTCTGTTTAAAACCAAGGCATGGTTTCAGATAAATAGAGGGAGGTTAATGTCAGCCATCAAGGTGACTAAAACCAAGAAGAAACAGATGACTCCACTGAAGAGTCCATTGGATGAGTATAATTAAATTACAATCAACCGAGTTTGAAAATGTCTTCTAAATTTTGGGATCCAAAGTATTCCGAAAATTCGTCCCAGTCAACCGCGAACTTTCGAAAACTTTGGAGGGGGTTCTGTAGGCTGTCTAAAAATCACAATGGATAGCTGATCCAAACAAGTCCTGACAATAGGAGTTACAATCAGACGACTCCCCAATCACTGCATTCGCAACTCTGCCACCGCTATAAACACGGCCTCATCTCCGAGAAATAAAAGGTTGGACTTAGCTGGTGAGTTGCTGGGTAGAGAGCTGTGGGCAAATATTCGTCCAGAAGACACTATGGATGTTGATTCCCGTCAAGCTCCAACAATGAGAGCTACAATCAAATAGCTTTCACGCCGACGATCGAAAACGACAAATAGGAGACTTTTCACACGGATCGAGAAGAGTTACAATTCGACGACACTTCCGACAGCTGATGAAAACTCTGTTCAGTGGCCTTCACAACCAACAGTGAGAGTTACAATCTGACGACTCTCATATCCTATAACAGGCAAAGATCAATAAACAATAGCCTTTGTAATGTTATAGTGGACGAGGTTATAAGCCAACAAGTTCTCCCAAACGCAGAAATTCATTTCTGCGTTTCTCAAACGCACACAATCTGTGCGTTCATCAACAGACATCGAACTCTGAACGCAGAGTTAAATCACGAAACGCACCCATAACGTGCGTTATTCAACAGACTCAGCTATGTCCCGAACTCTGAACGCAGAATTAAATTTCAACGCACCAGCAGCCTGTGCGTTTCCAAGTTCAGAACACACGAGGCCCGTGCGTCTCAAATCCCTAACAGAGATTTAACTCTGCGTCCCAAACCTTGGGCGCAGAGTTAAAGCCCAGAACGCCAATTGAGGCGTTTTGACTTGTTCAAACGCAAGCTGAACGGCCTCATAACCGTTTATCCCACGTTCTGAGGGATTCTCGCCCACAAAGGAGCGGAAATAGGGGTTGGTTGCACTCCACATCACCCTATAAATAACCAACTTACTCAACTGAGTAAGGGGTTGGCGGGTTGAGAGGTTGATCAATCGGTTTCTGAGATAAAAAACCGCAAAGAGTTGAGGGGAGCGGGGATCAAAACCACCCAAGGTCAACAAATCTCGGCAGTTGAGTAATCGGAAGGAAGAGATCTTCGGGGGATCAAGGAACTGATCAACGATCAGTTAATCAAATCCCGAAGGATCCTTTCATCAAAGGTATCATCCACTTGGCAATTAACCGAATTTTCGGTTCCAACAACTCTGTTTTAGAGTTTTAATTCATTCTGAGTTCTTAAACTCGTTAAGAGTTTTTAATTAGCTTGTAACGCAAGTTAATCACATCAAACCAGACATTCGGTTTTCAACAACTCTTATCAGAGTTCTTAACTCGTTCAGAGTTATTCAACACTCGTCAAGAGTTCTAAACCGAAGTCATCAAACACTTCAGTTATTCCAGTGAAGAAGGACGGTCGGATCGTCAACGGAGAGCAAGTTCGACGCGATCAATCGAAGGAAGCACTCCATCGCTACCAAGAAGAACCCAGTCTTAAACAAAGGAGAGAATCAAATCCATTCTCTTCTCTTTTGTAATCGGAATCCAAATTGTAATCGATTTTGAGAGAATACAAGTCAAATTTTCTTTCATTGTCTTTTTGCATCAAATTTCCAACAAACAAGACCGCAGGTGAAAGTTCTTGCCCGGATGTTGCTAAAGAATCTACCTGCAACATCTCTGCTCCGAACGACTCCACACCCATTCAGGAGTCGATGATGAATAGCTCGCCGGTGCTGACGAAGAGAGCTCGTCAGAGACAGCGCCAGCGCCGTGCTCGACAATTGGCTAAAGCCATGCAACAAACCGACGGGGTCCATTACTATGCGGACCTAGAGTCGAGGAGGCAGAAAATGATTCAGTTGCCTCAACGGCAAGATAATCATATTTCTGCACAACTTACGACGGAGGAGTGGACTCTCGTCAAAAGGGCCCGTTCAACCCTTAAGGAACGGATACAAAGGCGTAAAGCGAAAGCCGCCCATGCTCGTGCTCTTCGGCAACAAGCCCAAGGAACCAAGAAGGAGACGGTGTCTGAAAGGCCACTGAAGAATCGTAAAGTTTGGATGCCGAAGACGCCGCAAGCATCTGTTCCGGGCCCGTCTACTGCATCAGCAGTAAAACCCTGGGTTAGCCCAGATTTGTCCAAGTTTAAGATAACAATGGCGGATCGCCTCGGTCCTTCAGTTAACAATCGAGGCAAAGCCTCAGCCAAAGAACAACCAAGTCCAGCAAATAAACCGTTAATGGTTTCATATGTAGGGGGTCGTAAACACCCTCCTGTCAGAACTGCACAAGTCCAAAATGAGAGAATACCAGTTCACTCTCGTTTAGGACCTTTGAAAACTCCACACCCGCAAGGGGGTGGATTTAAAAATTTAACTTTGGATCGCCCAGAGGCAACGACCAGTCGTCCTGTGCATGCTAACAAAGTTCAAAGACAAAAGATAGGTTGCTCGAATCACAATAATGATAAGCTGTACTATCAGAAAGATAACTCAAGAAAGAGGGTTGTCAGAGAAAACGAGTCTCATTGCGCTTGCGAGAGACTCATTAAAGTAGTGTTGACAGAATGCGGATGCTCTAAGAATAATTCAACAAGAGTTTCTGTATTTCAAAGATTGTCCAATGAAGAGTCAAGACCCAAAACAAGACGTTTCAACAAAAAGAAACCTGTAATCCGACAAGAGGAGCTTCCTGAGGTCACTATCAACATGACCAATAAAGGAAAGCAAAAGTCAGTTAACTACGACCCTGATTTCTCTCCGGGAGGGAGAGTTGAGCGGGGTCTTTCTCAAAGGATGGCGCGGTTACAAAGAAGAGCCAACTTAAGATGAAGAAATGTCAGATACTTGTTCAGCCATTGCATCGGACGATACCGCGTCCAGTGTTGGGCAAGTCAGAGAATCATTTGCAATCACGCCGGATCAACTGGCTCATATCCTGCAGGAGGCGTTGGCTAAACAACGCGAAGAAATTAGAGATGAGTTCAAAACCGAAATGGAGTTAACTATGCAGCAGATGCGAGATTTGCAGATTCAGCAACACCAACCGGAATCGAGCCAGAAGGCAGAATCCAGCCGGCGTAATGAAGAGGATGAGACTATCTTCGACGATCCTCCTCCAGATAAAGACAACTCCGGAAGCGGTCCGACCAAGTCATCCACTCAACCTCCACAGATCTACTTGAAGAAAAGTGAGGAAGAGGATAAGAAGATGCATGATCTCGAGAGCAAAGTCAATGCTCTGATGACGGCTCAGGAAGTGAAGAAAACGGGCATTCCATACCCGTACCCGAGGGAGTGGGACCTGATTCCTTATCCCCAGAAATTTAATTTGATTAACTTTACTCCTTTTGATGGCAGGGGTTCACCAACTCAGCACTTGATCTATTTCAAGTCGCATCTCGGCACAATATCCGGAAACGAAGCCCTGATAGTCCGGTCATTCGTAGGGACCCTTCGCGGGCCTGCCTTCGATTGGTACCGACGCCTTAAGCCCGGGAGTATCACTAGCTGGGAGGATATGGAAGAACTATTCATCACCAATTTCTTCGACGACGACACAGAAGTCTCAATTGGCACGTTGTTGGATGAAAAGCAGAAGGATGGGGAATCAGTTAACGTCTTTGTCAAACGATTCCGGGACAAAGCGGTGAACTGCAGAGATCCACTCACAGAAGAGTTCATCCTACAGACATGTCACAACAACTTGTCATTGGATGTGTTAGAGGTGATGGGGGTTGTGCCTTCTAAAACTTGGAAGGAGTTGAAAGTGAGGGGTGAACAGGCTGAACGCTTTCTCAAGAGAAAGAACTTGGAGAGAGGTCTGCCACCAGCTAATAATCAAAAGCAGAACTTTAATCCTCGAGGCAGAGGAAGAGGGTCCGCGGCCGCTGTCGACGCACATCAAACGTCACAACAGCCACCGCAACAACAACCGCAGCAGTCATCCTTTCAACTGGCGCCAAATCAGAATCAGCAGCCCCCAAGGCAGCCCAAGACTTCTGAGCCTAGATTCCCGAAGGAATACTCATTCAAAGATGATGAAGTTCCGGTCATCTTCAAATACTTATTAGAGAACAACAAGATCAAGCTTCCACCGGTCACAAACCAAGAAGAAGCCACGAAGATTAATGACCCGAAATACTGTGCATATCACAGAATGGTTCACCATCCAACTAAGATGTGTTATGTCTTGAAAGACAAAATACAAACCTTAATTGATGTTGGTATTGTGACGCTGAAGCCGAAGGAGAAGAAAGTAGGCGCAAACGTAGTCTCAATTAGCTTCGGATCAGTTCCTTTGTCCTGGTTTCAAGCCGAGCCAGTGTCAAAGGTCAAAATGCAAATCATCAACGATGACCCTCATGGACAGCGCCAGAAAGGGCTTGTATCTCACACAACCCCCAACGACGAAATCCTTTGGGTTCATCCGGATTTGCTCGAAGATGAACAGTGGACAACATCCACATCAAAGAAGAAATCAAAGGGCAAGGGAAAAGAGAAATCCTGTTATGGAGCCTCGGCGATTCCCGAGAAGAACGATGAAGAGATAGCAGCTTTATCACTTTCTGATGGAGAACAAGAAGTTTTCGCTACAAGAAGTGTGAATGAGTATCATTATAAATATCCTGAGACTTCTAACCCAAATGCTACAACTCTAAAGGAGCTGGGGATAGTTACAACTCCTCCAGTAGCTGCTGAAAAGCCGCAACAACCGGCTAAGCAAAAAGAGAAGGAACCCCAACATAAAGAGATTCAAGTTCCGAAGCAGCCTCGTTTCAGCCGACCGATTGGACGAGATAAACCGGAAAGCTCAAACGCACCATATCGTTTCGACGTTATGGCTCAGCTGGCTAATATCCCAGCAAGGATTACGCTATACGAGTTGTTGCGTCTCTCAAAAGAAACCAGAGAAGTTTTACAAAATATCCCAGCAAGGATTACGCTATACGAGTTGTTGCGTCTCTCAAAAGAAACCAGAGAAGTTTTACAAGAAGCTTTGGCTGATTCTGAGGTATTCCTCACTCAGATCAAGCCAACTTCTGAAAAGCCAGAGTCATCAGTGCAGCATTGCAATCTGGCAGCCACCAAATTTCCTTGCATCGCTTTCGCCAAAGAAGATATGCAAGTCAGGAATTCGAAGCATGATAGGCCTCTATATTTTACCGGATATATTGGTTCTAGCGTTGTCAACTGGATCCAAGTCGATCCGGGTTCCGCTGTTAGCATCATGCCACTGCGGTTGAAGTACCATCTCGGAATCTCTGGCAGCAAGTTAGCCTCCATAGGAACGGTTATCTATGGGTTCAATACTAGCGGGTCAAGACCGTTAGGAAAAATCCGGGTGAAGTGTCAACTCGGAGATTTGAAGTCTGAAGTCACCTGCTATGTGATCGATGCAGAAACTTCTTATAACTTACTGTTGGGTCGTCCATGGATCCACGGTAATCTTATAGTTCCCTCCACCCTCCATCAGTGTTTGAAGTATGTCGACACTAATGAGGAGGTCAAGACGGTGGTCGCGGATAAGCAACCATTCAAGGGGTTAGAAAATTACTTTACTGACTCACTTCTTTATGGTGCTGAGTCCGATACTGAACCATCGGCCCATGGCACGGACAGCGGAGAAGAAGCTGATACCGAAGCCGGGCTCGATTATAGTGAAGGTCTTGTATTAAATGATATTGAACCTCTTGTAATCGATCTTGACGGTGATGAATCGTCGGACGAAAGTTGTAACTGGCAACTTGCCGATGAAATAATAAAGAATGATTTAGAGTATTCGCCTTGTCTTGATAATGTAATGCAGGAATTGTATGACGATCCTAGTCTACACATGCCGCTTCGCTCGTCTTGCACGACGATAAAATATCTTCAAAATCCAGTCGGAACAACTGTGATTCTACCCGCAAAGACAGGGGGTGAAAAAGAGATAATCTTTGGAAAAGGGAATCCATCCCCAACCCCTGATCTTTTCTTGGACACCGATTCAGATGAAGAAAAACCCGGGCGACATTTCTCTCGGTACAGTTCACAAGCGAATGATTATATGACGAACCGGGGTTATGACCTCTCACTCGGCGAAGGTCTTTATTTTGGTCAAGGTATTAGGGTTCCACCCCGTCCTGCCTATGTACCAAAAGGAAAACCAGATAATTATTACAGTCGTAGTAGGGGTCTGGGTTATGCTTCATCATCCGATGACGATTATGGCCAACAGATCATTAACCAATTAATAGATAGGAGCGGACATTCATCCGATACTTCAAATTGGAATTCTGATGTGAGCATTGGAGAAAAGTTCAAAACGCTCATGTCAAATATGGCAACGGTTGACCCTTCTACAACAGAAGAAGACGATCAGTTACCTACTTGGGAAGATCCTTGGATACATTACATGAATATCCAATACGGTGATCGATTTGAGCAAAGAGAACCTCCTACCGAAGATAAGGTAGTCCAAGTTAATATGGGTGACGAAACTAATCCGAAACCTATATTTATTAGTGGTGATCTTCCACCGGACGAGAAAGAGGAACTAATAGCCCTCGTTAAAGATTACGAAGATATGCCGGGACTCGACCCAGACGTAGCAATGCATAGCCTTAATATAAAATCGGATGTTAAACCTGTCAAACAACAACAAAGACGGTTTCGTCCGCAAATTATGGAGGCGATAGAAGCTGAAGTCAAGAAGCTAATTGATTCGGGATTTGTCAGAGAAGAACAACATCCTGAATGGTTGGCCAATATCGTTTCAGTCCTCAAAAAGAACGAAAAAATCAGAATCTGTATTGACTTCAGAGATCTGAATACGGCATGTCCCAAAGATGACTTTCCTCTACCGATTACGGATGTCATCATTGACAACACATGCGGGTTTGAAAGAATGTCATTCATGGATGGATTTTCTGGGTACAATCAAATCAAGATGCACCCGGATGATGAAAAGCATACAGCATTCAGAACACCTCTGGGTGTCTTCTGTTATACTGTTATGCCATTCGGCTTGAAGAATGTCGGTGCTACATACCAGCGAGCAATGACGAAGATCTTTCAAGAGCACCTCCGGAAGACTGTCGAATGCTACGTTGATGACCTGGTCGTTAAGAATCGTGATAAAAACGACCACATTAACGATCTGAAGACAATGTTCGAGCTTATGAGAACTCATCAGCTGAAAATGAACCCGACTAAATCCTTCCTTGGAATGTCGATCGGTAAATTTCTTGGATTCGTCGTCACCACAAAAGGTATTCATATTGATCCTGATAAAGTGAAGGCAATACATGAGCTACAACCCCCGAGAAATCTTAAAGAACTCAGAGGGTTGCAAGGTCGATTGGCATACATCCGTCGGTTTATATCAAATCTGTCCGAAAAATGTCAACCGTTCTTTAAACTTGTGAAGAAAGGTGTGTCATTTGTTTGGGATGAAGCATGCCAAAAGGCATTCGAGGATATTAAGAAATATCTGGCGAATCCACCTATTCTCGTTGCACCGAAATCGGGCAGACCGTTTTTGATTTATGTCAAAGCGACGAGCCATTCGTTAAGTGCATTACTTGCACAAGACGACGATAACGGTCACGAGCAAGCTGTGTATTATCTGAGTCGTACATTGGTAGGAGCTGAGTCTCGTTATCCGATGATTGAGAAGGAATGCCTCGCTTTGGTATTCGCGATTCAGAAAATGCGACATTATTTAGTCGGACAGACGATTTATGTCATTTCCAACATAAATCCCGTCCGAGTGTTCATGACCCAACCGGCTTCCATGAATTGGCGGTTGGCTAGATGGGCTTTACTCCTATCGCAATATGACTTGTACTTCAAGCAACAGAAATCTGTTAAAGGACGAGCTATTTGCGATCTTCTGGCGGAAAACCCTACGAAGGATGTAGTCGAATTGTACGACGATCTGCCAGATGAAACTCGCGAAGTTAATACCACCTCACATCAACAAGTGTGGTAATGGGGCTTCCCGATCAACCAACGTGGCAAGTGCACCCGGATGTTCTAAAATCTCCTCAGGAGTGGGGGTCGTTTTAGTTTCCCCGGAAAAGCACGTCTTGCCTAGAGCATATTCATTGACCGAACCATGCTCTAATAACGTGGCTGAATACAATGCATTAATAATCGGACTTAATTTCGCCAAAGAGCTGGGGGTCGAATACCTTGAGGCTTTTGGAGATTCTCAACTGGTAGTTAATCAAATACGAGGAGAGTATGAAGTCAGAAATCGAGACCTGATTCCATACCACCAGGTGGCCATTGAGATGGCAAGCTCGTTTGAAGAATTTTTCATCGAGTACGTTCCGCGTCTCCAAAACACATACGCAGACGCATTGGCAGCATTGTCAGTATCCTTGGCTCAACCTCCCAAAACAGAGCAATTGATTACAGTAAGGACTCACCAGCTTATTGTTCCAATCTACGATTCGAACGCTAAAGAAGTATATTCAACTGGAGTTGAACCCGAAATTCAAGATTGGCGCTTTCCCATTATCGACTATGTCTTACATGGTATATTACCTGAAGATGTAAGAGAAAAGGAATCGATTCGGCGAAGAGCGCCGAGATTTTATTACAACGCCACAGCGCAAATGTTGTATCAGCGATCGTATGATGGTCTTTTACTTCGTTGTCTATCCAGCAAAGAAGCGGAACAAGCACTCAAAGAGGCACATGATGGGATATGCGGTGCACATCAGCCCGGTCCTAAACTCTGTGATCGACTTAAGAGAATCAGATATTATTGGCCAACTATGGTAAAAGACGTAGTCGACTACGCACGACAATGTGAAGCGTGTCAATTGCATGCAAATTATATGCACATACCCCCTGAGTATCTGCATCCTTCGGCGACATCGTGGCCGTTCGAGACATGGGGAATGGACATTGTAGGTCCTATTTTTCCGCCTTCGGTTAAAGGAGACCGTTTTATTCTAGCAATCACCGATTACTTCTCGAAATGGACAGAAGTAGTTCCACTCCGAGAGGTGAAGACGAGTGATGTGATCAAATTTATCAAACACCATATCATATATCGATACGGTGTTCCGAGGCGAATAGTGCACGACAACGGTCCTCAGTTCGTGAGCAACGCATTTATCAAGTTCTGCAGTAAATTCGGGATTAAAGACGTTTCGTCGACTGCTTATAATCCTACAGCTAACGGATTGGCCGAAGCTTTTAACAAGACTATCATCAAAATTCTGGCAAAATTGGTAAAAACCAATAAACGAGATTGGGACAACAAACTCGGCGAAGCTCTCTGGGTTTATCGTACGACTGTCTGCACGTCTACCGGAGCCACCCCGTATGCTTTAACGTATGGATGTGAAGCCGTCCTTTCATTGAAAATACAGATTCCTTCTCTCCGTATCGCCCTCGTAACAGGAATGACGACGGAAGAACATCATCAGAAACGTCTCGAAGAGTTAGAGATGTTGGATGAGAAACGCTTGGAAGCTCAACAACAAATCGTGTTTTATCAAGCTAGAATTTCTCGGGCTTTCGATAAAAAGGTCCGACGACGAAGCTTTAAAGAAGGAGATCTAGTGCTCGCTGTTCGAAGGCCCATGATCCTCAACTCCAAAAAGAAAGGCAAATTTGAACCTAAATGGGAAGGACCGTTCGTGATAGAGACAGTCTATTCAAACGGTGCTTATCGTCTGATTACTCAGGATGGCAACAAGTTAATGATGCCAATAAATGGGAAGTTCCTGAAAAAGTATTATCTATAATACGTTCAGGATAACCTATGTAAAACGGGAAGTTCCTAGAGAATCCTGTATAGGATATTTCAGGATAACCTGATATCAGTTGATTATTCTAAATGAAGACTGATCATATGGATAATCTATTCTTAATTGTTATAAAAAATAATTAAGATCCTCATGTTACTTTTGTTGAGATGAGATTTAATGACAGTTAATCTTCCCTCAGCAAAAAACCTAAATGGGGATTCGATAATTTGTAATCTCACACCATGAAACCCTCATCGGTCAGATTGATCAATGATCATCAGTCTGTATCAGTCGACAGATTATTTCGTGTCAAATTCTTATGTTTGAAATCAAAATTTCCCACCGAGTAGTTAGTACAAACCAACGAACTCATTGTTATTTGCACCCTACTCCAATTCCTCAATTGGTCAAAACCTTTAAATAGTTAAGACCACAACCAAAATCCCCTCTCGATTCCTTCAATGAACGAGAGGCCCACAAATGAAACGATCAAACCTTCCTATGGTTAGAATCGTCTCAAAACCCCCACTTGGTCAAACCTTACTACAGTTAGGACCACAGCCAAAATCTCCTTTCGATTCATTTTTGCGAACGAAAAGTCCACTTTTGAATTGAGTAATCAAACCTTATGACAGTTAGGATTATTCAAACCAATCCAGATTCTCTAAGTGGAGATCCCACTTTGAGTTTCTTTACACCAGGAGATAGAATATAAAATTCTTCCTCTCCGATTCTGGGTTTATCTCTACCAACAAACAAGAGACCAGGAGATAGAATATAAAATTCTTCCTCTCCATCATCGGGTTCATCTCTACCAACAAACAAGAGACCAGGAGATAGAATATAAAATTCTTCCTCTCCAATTCTGGGTTTATCTCTACCAACAAACAAGAGACCAGGAGATAGAATATAAAATTCTTCCTCTCCAATTCCGGGTTCATCTCTACCAACAAACAAGAGACCAGGAGATAGAATATAAAATTCTTCCTCTCCAATTCTGGGTTTATCTCTACCAACAAACAAGAGACCAGGAGATAGAATATAAAATTCTTCCTCTCCGATTCCGGGTTCATCTCTACCAACAAACAAGAGACCAGGAGATAGAATATAAAATTCTTCCTCTCCAATTCTGGGTTTATCTCTACCAACAAACAAGAGACCAGGAGATAGAATATAAAATTCTTCCTCTCCAATTCCGGGTTTATCTCTACCAACAAACAAGAGACCAGGAGATAGAATATAAAATTCTTCCTCTCCAATTCCGGGTTTATCTCTACCAACAAACAAGAGACCAGGAGATAGAATATAAAATTCTTCCTCTCCAATTCTGGGTTTATCTCTACCAACAAACAAGAGACCAGGAGATAGAATATAAAATTCTTCCTCTCCAATTCTGGGTTTATCTCTACCAACAAACAAGAGACCAGGAGATAGAATATAAAATTCTTCCTCTCCAATTCCGGGTTTATCTCTACCAACAAACAAGAGACCAGGAGATAGAATATAAAATTCTTCCTCTCCAATTCCGGGTTTATCTCTACCAACAAACAAGAGACCAGGAGATAGAATATAAAATTCTTCCTCTCCAATTCCGGGTTTATCTCTACCAACAAACAAGAGACCAGGAGATAGAATATAAAATTCTTCCTCTCCAATTCCGGGTTTATCTCTACCAACAAACAAGAGACCAGGAGATAGAATATAAAATTCTTCCTCTCCAATTCCGGGTTTATCTCTACCAACAAACAAGAGACCAGGAGATAGAATATAAAATTCTTCCTCTCCAATTCCGGGTTTATCTCTACCAACAAACAAGAGACCATAGTCAGTATAGAACATATATATTCGTATAAGACAATGAGCTGAAAGCGTACCAAGTTCGACAGAAGAGCCTTCAGTATGACTTGGTCCACCCGAGGATGGTAGTCCGGCCTCCTGAGCAGCCAAAGTCAGTTCGGGAATAACAGTTTTTGACGCACCGGCTACGTCAGAAGATTTTTTAATTTCAACTTCAGAGAACTTAGGGTCTAAATTGAGAGGCTCCTTGGGAGAATATTCTGCAAACAAAAGAATCATAATAAGTATAATGGAATGATAATCCGAAATTTGAAACAAGTTATGGGTAAAACTTACCAGCTCTGGACACCACATCGGCTGATATACTAACTTCTTCAGTTGGTCTCGCTTTTGTTGCAACTGGGCTTATTTGGGGAGTAACGGTGACTTCTATCATCAAAGGGTCTATAGGAGTAGAAGGTTGAGGTTCAAGAACTGATGATTGCAAATCAACCTCAGTTCCTGCCCATGGCACGAGTTCACTACCCTCCAGTCGATCAGACGTTCCAATGATTATAGTAGTATCAGTTCCAGCAACTGGTCCTATAATTCAAACACTTATATGATTAATCAAGTTAAAATATATATGTATGCATATATGGAGTTTACAGAATAGAGGTCTTACTTTCAGAAGGACCTGCTTCTGTTGGACCGACTCCAACGTTGGATTCCGTGGCTGCACCAGGAGTTTTCCCCGATAATAAGTCGGAGATATACTCATGGTCGCCTTCAGAGAGATCAAAATCGAGGTGATGCTCATTGAATTCCTCGACCTCTGTTGCATGCGTGGCCTCTCCTCCAATAGATTCGTGCATCGTGGCATCTACCAAACGTGTTGAATCGTAAATGACACATAAATTCAAACGAATTTGCTCAAGACAAAGATTAATTACCTTCGTTGGTTGGGACGGATTCGAGAGCTCCACTACTGGTACCTGCTTCTTTTAATTTGACTAAAAGGAGAGAAAGCGCACAGGTCATTAGAGGAGGCACACAGTCCGACTCATTCATTTCTCGGATTTCTCTTCCGAGAGGAGAAAGATCAGTACCTTTGTCCGTAGCTGATGAATCAACGTCAAGAGGGGATGGAACACCAGCTGGTCCTTCTTTTAGAGCATCCTGCATTTGTTGGACAAAGCTGGTCTCTTCAGTTTCCATACCTCCGGGAGAAGCAGCATCAGCTGACAATTCTCCTTCTTCTCGACCCCCTACAGAAGTTGAGCAAGAAATAAGTTTGAGCGTTAAGAAATATAAAAGCGATAAAAAACAAATAGTTACCTTGTTCATCAGAAGAAATACTACGACCAGATGTCTCTTCTAGAGCAGGAAGATGAACACGTGGTTTAGATGTTTTCGCCAAAAGTTGGTCTTGTTGTCGAATTCATTATATCTTCGGTTGATTACAATAAATTCAAATAAAACAGCCTTTTTATAAGACTCTTTTACACAACAAAAAGAAAATTACAACTCTTGAGAAAATAAACGCAGGATCGTTGTTTGGATCACTGCTTTCGTGGGATCTTTGCCTGTGCCGAGAGCGCTTTGACTCGTGGACCACCAAGTCACAGATTCTGATTGAACCGTGAGGGGTTTATGATTCTGACTTCGTTTATCGAAGTGAGAAATTGAAACGATATCTTATCGATGTAAGATAGTCGTTCTTCTTGAAATCAAGTCAAAGCCTGATTATCAAGGATTGGCCGTAAGATCAGCCCCTCTGCTCTCTCTGCTCTCTCTCTGCTCTGGAGTGCTCCAGATCCTCGTCAGAAGTGACCCTAGGGGGGTATTTATAGCCTCAAGGGTCTGTAACTACAAAAACTCAGCAATCATAGAAATCAGTATGGCGAGACAGTGTTTGCTGTCTCGCTGGCCGAGACAGTGTTTGCTGTCTCGCCCAGCGAGACAGTAATTTTGCTGTCTCGCCCAGCGAGACAGTAAAATACTGTCAACATTTCTGGCAGTTTTCGATGTAACTGCTTTCCCACGTTTCAAACTCCGTTATTCTGGCAGTTATTCACTTGATTCTCGCCCACGACGTTTCCCACGTTCTTGAACAGTTGGTGGCCACGTGTCGACGGTTGCAAAACAGTTTCTTGAACCACTGATAACTGTCTCGTGTGCGAGACAGTAAATTCTGTCTCGCACGGCGAGACAGCAAAGACTGTCTCGCGTGGGCGAGACAGCAAAGACTGTCTCGCGTGGGGAGACAGTAAAGACTGTCTCGCGCCCGCGAGACAGTAAAGACTGTCTCGCG
>NC_033801.1:57789557-57789854 GCF_001876935.1 Asparagus officinalis
ATGTTTACCATTAGGGCTTTGAATACCTCCCCTAGACTTGTATCGGAATCCCATTCTGAGGAATCTGACGGGTATCTATCTTTACATTGCCCAGATGATTGGTCATTGATTAACTAGCAACATTCGTCTTCTGAAGAAGATTCATACCCTAACCCTCGTCTGTATTTATAATAATCGACTAATTTCCCTTTTGGTACATATGTCGCTTTGGGTGGAATACGAAGACCTCGATCGAAGTACAGACCTTCTCAGAGTGTGAAATCATATCCCTGTTTTTCCATGAGCTTGCGCGCTTCC
>NC_033801.1:57790016-57822217 GCF_001876935.1 Asparagus officinalis
TTCCGAAAGAATGCTGGAGGTGTTCCTTTGCTATATAGGATGATCGAAGCGGCATATACAAATCAGGATTATCATACAATTCTTTTATCACATCATCAAGAGACATGGAGTACTCTAAATCGTTATTTATTTTATTATTAGCAAGTTGCTAGTTACAACTGCCATCTGACGATTGTTCATCGTCAAGGTTGATTACAAAGGGTACAATGTCGTTTAAAACATAACCTCCATTGTAATCAAATCCGGCTTCGGTATCAGCTTCTTCTCCGCTGTCCGTGCCATGGGCCGATGATTCAGTATCGGATTCGTTACCATAAAGGAGAGAATCAGTGAAATAATTATCATACCCTTTGAATGGTTGCTTATCCGCGACCACCGTTCTAACCCTATTGTCAGTGTCGACATATTTCAAACACTGATGGAGAGTGGAGGGGATTATAACGTTACTATGGATCCAAGGTCGACCCAATAGTAAGTTATATGAAGTCTCGGCATCGATCACATAACATATGACTTCCGTTTTCAAATCACCCATTTGACATTTTATCCGGATCTTACCCAAGGGTCTTGACCCGCTAGTATTGAATCCATAGATAACAGTGCCTGTGGACGCCAACTTACTAACTGGAATGTCGAGGCTATGCATCAAGCGAAGCGGCATAATACTCACAGCGGAACCCGGATCGACTTGGATTCGGTTGACCTTGCTGGAGCCAATGTACCCAACAAAATATAGGGGTCGATCATGGTTTGAATTCTTCGTTTGCATGTCCTCTTTGGTGAAGGTAATGCAGGGGAGGTTTTTGGCCGCTACATTGCAATGTTGGATCAACGGTTCTGGCCCTTCAAGTGTCGGCTTGATCTGAGTAAGGAACACTTCAGAATTGGCCAAGGCTTCTTGCAAGGCTTCCCTGGTTTCTTTAGATAATCGCAGCAACTGATATAATGTTATTCGTGCTGGGATGTTAGCTAGTTGAGCCATGATATCGAAGACATGCGGAGTGTTCGAACTTTCCGATTTACCTCTTCCAATCGGATGACTGAAACGAGACTGCTTTGGATTTTGAACCTCCTGGGGTCTCTTTTCATTCTGTTTATTAACCGGCTGTTGTCGAGCTTCTTCAATCGGTCTAGGATTCGCAATCACACCTAGCTCCGTGAGAGTTTTGGCTGGTCCCCGTTTAGTCACCCCCTGCTCAGCTAACTGATCACTAGGTGATGGATAGTTGAAGTGATACTCATTTCCGCTTCTAGTGGCAAAGACTTCTTGTTCTTCTTCGGATAGCGGAAAGATAGGAGCTTCATCACCATCCTCTTTGAAAATTGTGGAAGTACCATTGCAGGACTTGCCTTTACCCTTCTTAGTCGAGGAAGTTGTCCACTGTTCGTCTTCGATTAGATCGGGATGAACCCAGAGGATTTTGCCGTTTGGGGCTGTGTGTGGCACAAGTCCTTTCTGGCGCTGTCCATATGGGTCATCGTTTATTGTCTTCATTCCCACCTTGGTGATGCGTTTTGGTTCAAACCATGCTGTGGGTACTGATCCAAAGCTGATTGATACCGCATTCGCTCCGACATTCTTGGATGGCTTCGGGGTTATGACACCTACATCAATTAACGCCTGGATCTTATCCTTGAGATGGAAGCATGACTTTGTAGGGTGATGGACCGCTCTATGGTATGCGCAATACTTCGGGTCCGTCACTTTGCTGGCCCCTTCCAGATCCACGATCGCCGGCAGCTAGATTTTGTTATTCTCCAACAGGTACTTAAATATGCCGGGAACTTCGTCATCTTTGAAGGAGTACACTTTAGGAAACCTTGGCTCCGAAGATTTCTGCTTCTGAGGCCGTTGTTGCCATTGCGACTGCGATTGTTGTGGCGCTCGTTACTGCTGCTGTTGCTGAGGTTGCAATTAGAAAGTTTGGTTAGCATCAACTGCATTAGCATGCGCCTTACCTTTCCCTCGTGGAACGAAGTTCTGCTGCGGAGCATTCATCGCATGTTGGCCTCTTTCCGCCTTCTTCCTTCTGAGGAACCGCTCGGCTTGCTCCCCTCGGACCTTCAGATCCTTCCATGTTATGGACGGTGCTGTTCCCCTTGCTTCCAACCCGTCCAACGCGAGGTTGTTGTGGCAAGTTTGGAGAATGAACTCCTCGGTGATTGGGTCCCGACAATTCATCGCCTTGTTCCGGAACCTTTTGACGAAAGTGTCGACCAATTCTCCGTCTTTTTGTTTCTCGTCGAGCAACATTCCGATAGATATCTCGGTGTCATCATCGAAGAAGTTAGCGAGGAACTTAGTCTCCATATCGTCCCAGCTATTCATGCTTCTTGGCTTGAGGCAGCGATACCAATCGAAGGCGGCTCCACGCAGAGTGCCAACGAAGGACCGTACCATCAGAGGCTCATTGCCAGAGATAACTCCCAGGTGCAATTTGAAATAAATCAAATGCTGAGTGGGTGAACCCATCCCATTAAACGGAGTGAAGTTAATTAGATTGAACTTCGCCGGATATGGGATTGATTCCCATTCTCTTGGATACGGACACGGAATGCCTGTCTTCTTCGTCTATTGAGCGGAAATCAACGTATTGATTTTGCTTTCGAGGTTTTTGATCTTCAAGCTTTCATCTGTGTTTTCACTAGCATTCTCGTTACCACCCCCTGCATTGACGGGAGGATTAGTGACATTGTGAACTTCATTCGCATTCGTATCCTCATCTTCTTGATGAACCTGGTTACGACGACTTGGTTCGCCTTGCTGGTTCGTCAGTGCTTGGATTTGTTGCTCATGCATTTCTCTCATATTCTGCATGGCCATCTGCATTTCGAACCTGAAGCTCTCCTGTTGTTTAGCCAAAGCGTCTTCAAGCATCTTGGCCACTTGTTCCGCACTTATCATAAGTGCCTCGCGGGGTTGTCCCTCGCTGGATACTGTGTTATCTGATGCGACCGCAGAGCCAGCATCCGATTCTTCATCTTCCAAAGGTAATCTTGTACGAACCCTACCATAAGTTGCTCGTTTGATTGCTCCAGATTGCAGACGGTTAGACACCGGGATGCTTCTGGAATCGACTTGGGATTATCCCGTGCCGATGTCCCTTTGCTGGTCATGTTTGTGGTGACCCTCGGAAACTCTCCGTCTTCAACCACTGTTCTTCTTTGTCGGAAACGCCTATGCCTTGGTTTTGGTGTTTCGGTACAGAGTCTTTTGAAAACCGAAACCCTTTCGGGGACCGTCTTGATGTAACTGCACTCAGACAACACCGCCCGAATGAGTTTGGAATAGGGGCATTGAGTTTCTGGTCCTCGAGGACTCCTCTTCCTGGTTTTCCTCGTACCATCGACACGATAGTACAACTCGTCGGTTTGAAAGTCAGAGTAACCTATCGTGTGTTGGCACGATTTCTCAGGTATAACTTTATCGTCATCAGACGATAATGTTTCCTTCTGAGGGCGAACTGCCTTCTTTGGGAAGGGCGAACTGCCTTCTTTGGGCTTCAAGAGTCACGCGCCTCGAGACATGCCTTTTTTGGTGTGAGTTCTCAGTGGGCTCCTGGACTTTGATGCGCAAATTGGTGCGCGCAATTGCCTTGAACTCCTTGTCATGTTGAAGGTGGCGGTGACCTCCAGCATGTTGAGCCGTTCGGGGCTTCTTCATTGGGCCCAAACACTCTTGAACTGGAGCTTTGCCTCCTTCATCGGGAATTGGACCGAGGCGCTCCAAGACTGATCTCCTTCTTCGGGATGATTCCGTGGGATCTCCCGGAGAAGCTACTGGAATTATCGGCGACTTCGGTCGGTTCGCCGGAGGTTGAACTTGCTTCGAAGGCTGCAACGATTGTGCCTTGGCCTGAATCGCCGCTTCAGACATCGGCCTCCATACTTGGCGGGTTGGTGGCGGCTTCTTGGCCATTTTCTTCTGCAGTCTTCTACGGGCTTCTTGGACTTGAGCCCGAGCCTACGCTAAAAGCGCGCGGCGCTTGCGAATGCGCTCTTCGAGCGTCGAACGATTCCGTTTGACACGGATCCATTCGCTCGTTAGGGGCTTAGAGGAGCTGCCATTCATTATTTGTTGAGGCCGTTTGCCTTTCCTGTTCTTCAGATCCGCGCTATAGTGGATTCCGTCGGTTGATTCCATCGCTTTTGCGAATTCTCGAGCCAAGCGTTGGCGTCGCCTTTGGCGGGCTCTCTTTGAGAGAGTCACCACTCCTTTGGTGATGGAGGAATTGGCAGGAACAGGCCTGCCCTGGTTGGAAACTGGTGGAGCTTCACCCGACGTAACTTTGGCGTCAATCGGGGTGAGATCCTCGTTGGCATTCTCAACTTCTTCGTACCAACGGACCTTCCTCTTGGAGAACTTTTTGGACTTGCGAGGGGAGGTGGATCCGGATGAGGATGACAGATACTCCTCGAACTTCTGTTGGTCGAATTCGTACTCGACCTCCTCCTCGACCAGGATTGAGATCCGCGGCTGCGACGCAACGATCTCGGCAGCGAGATCGGTGGCTCCCACTGTGGTCGCCAGATTGTTCGCGGGAAAAATCATAGCTTTCTTCATTATTGTTGTGCTCTTTGGCAATTGTTTATCGATTACACAAAGATCCGGTCTTTTTATAAGATCCGGTCGAAATCAAAAAACAAAGAAATAAAAATTACAACTTTTCTTTTATGTCGAACAAATCGCGAGCTCCTGTTTTGCGGTCACTCGCTTGTGTGGGTTCTTTGCCTGCGTTGGGGTTTATCCGTGGACCACTGCACGATCTAGATCCGGTCAGATCTACACGGTATGATGGGTGTTATTTCACAAAGGAAATAACAGCCGAGGGTACTATTTCGCCAAGGAAATAATAGCCTTTAGTTCTCGGGATCAAAAGCCAAGCTTTGATCCGGAGGGAAACCGCGTAGATCTCAGATCTGATCTCTCTCGAACTCCTGCCTTATTTGGCGTGGATGATCACCAAGAACCAGATCTGGAAGTCCGAGTATGAAAAGCTTCAAAAGTACGAGCTCAGTTCTCAATCCGGCAGAGTTTCGGCTCCAAAAGTTCCAACCTCTCACAAATGAGCCTCAGGGGTCTATTTATAGGCTCTCAGATCTGTGCCTTGGCACAGATCTGGCCGGCCAGGCCAAGGTGGCTCGAACCACCAAAGGGTGGCTCGGCCTTGGCCGAGCCACCAATTGGTGGCTCGGCCACCGAGCCACCAAAGGGTGGCTCGGCTTTGGCCGAGCCACCTAGAGCTGGCTCGGTTTTGGCCGAGCCACCAAGGTGGCTTGGTTTTTGACCGAGCCTTCTTGGTGTTTGTCGTTTTGTCCGTCGTCCGGTTTTGTGGTTTCGCTGTTGATTTGGATTCTGACTTGTTGATCTGAATCCTGATTTGGCAGTGAATCCGCTTCGGTGTTCGAGTTCGAATCCGTTCTACGGTTGGATGACTCGTTGACTCACCGAACTGTTAGCTTGATTCCGCACGCGAGTGGATGTATTTCATTGTTTGCGTTCGGTTCGTTAGCCTCGTCGCCTCGTTAATCCGCTTCGTCGCGTGTCACTTGGCTTCAATGTTGTGGTCTAGAGATCGTGTTTGGATACATCGCCCGATGGTTCGTTGGTTTGTCGAATCACAGTGTCGAGCTGTGTTAAGGGATCTATAAGCAGTTTTATATGCGTACAATCTTATCCGTTCGTAGGATGAGTTCAACTTCCTTTGATAATTGAGACTAACAAACACTTAATTGCTTGTTTTTAGTAGAATATCCCTCTAGAGCATTCTCATCTCATGCAGTGGACGGACGTCGTGACGAGTATTACTCAACCTCCGATGATTTTTCACCTATTCCGTCTACTCTTCAGTTTGCTTCGGGCATGTCGACAGAGGTTGCCCAAGTGGTGAAGGAAGGTGGACATCGAGCTCTTCGACAGTTAATTACGGATGTGCCTTTCGTGAAGGATGCCAGTTCTGTTCAGCCTCTCAGGAAGACTGACTTTTTATTTGGCGACTCTGTCTGAGATCCTGATGTAGTGTTTATTGACGTCGAGCAGTGGCTTCATAGAAATGGTGGTTGTTTCCTATTTTTGCCGAAGATTCCTCGACACCGCTCTTTGACTGAGCTCAGGCATCAGGCTGTTACCCGGGAGATGTCGTGGCGCTTGACGGAGGAGCATGAGAGCGTTCACTATGGCTACATCACTCATCAGGCAGCTCCAGGTTCGAACAGAAGTCATATCATTGGATTGCTTCCTGGAGTATTGGGGCTGGATGCACCGCCGCGTAATGAATTTCTTTCTTCTGCTTCTACTTTGAAGAATCGCCTTGCTGTCTTAGGATAGGAGAAGCCTGCGACGCGCCACAGATTCTATGGCTGGGTCCATTCTTTGGACAAGCTTTGGTGGGCTCGTATGACGAAGTATGTCCTAAGCCGATGGAGCGAGGAGTTGCACACTTGTGGTCTATATGCAGCCATTCGTTCTACCATGTATGGCTTACCTGTCAGCGCGAAGCATTTCTTCGCTTTGTGCGAGCTCTATAACCCGGATTCGAACACTTTTCTGACCAGGCACGGGGAGTTGGGCTTGGCTCTCCATGAGATGCACAGGATTTCTGGCTTGCCCATGGGTCAGATTCTATATCAGGAATATTTTCCCTCCAACCAAGAATTAAGTCAGCTGAAGGATCGCATGCCCGACCGCTACGAGACTTTATGGGACCTCACATGTCACTATCATATTGCTTTGGCGCAGTCTGAGCCTTTAGCGAAGAGGACTAAGTCACATGTGAGTCTGAAGCAGTTTGCGTGTTATTTGTTCAGGAATCTAGAGAGCAATTCTGGCGAGGCTATTTGTGAACTGGCAACGCTTACTCCTTCAGAGGTTAATGGTCTGTTGAAGAAGACTAACGCTCACTCTTATACCATTAGCAGTCCCGAGGGTGGCTTTCCTGCAGGGACTAAGTTTAAATCGTTCTTATGGCATGCGACCGCTTCGATTCAGCCGATAACCCTCCTTGCCGGTTACCTCGCTATCTGGTTAAAGAAGTGCGTAGTCTCGTATCAGTCCAGTGACATTTTGCCATTGGAAGTGCTCTACGTAGGGGTTCAGCTTGCCTACAAAAAGGAACTTTCGCTTCTTCCGGTGATGGTAGCTAACATTCATCGAGGGCTTCGACAGATTTCTAGTGCTTTCGTACAGAAGGAAGATGCACCGTCGGCTCGTATTCCTTCTACTAAGGTGGAGTTCCCATATACTTATTTGATGGCTTGGTTCGTCCTTCATCATCCCGATATGATGTCGGTACCTAGAACCGTAGACCACTCTGTTCCCCTACTACAGTTGTTTGAGAATGGCAGGGGGGAGGGGCGAGGATTCCTTGACATCAGAAAGCAGCTACAGGTCCATAAGTGTTGGGCATTTTCCACTTGCTTCCCGCAGTTCTTCAGCCGATACGGCGAGTGTTTGTTTGATGAGGAGAGGCCGAGGGAGTATCGAACTCATTTAGATGTCGGCTGTTTTAACTGACTAGTGAACATTAGGCCAGGTTATATGACTTTCCAGGTGAGGAATCAGTGTTTCATAGAGCCATATCTACCCTGCCGATTCGCCCACCAGTTTGGTTATAATCAGCTTTATGTCGGGAACCCGCGTAAGCAGCCTCGGACTCATGGCGGTTTGGTGGACGGTCTCTGAGCATGGCTGTGGACCGTGACGGGTTGCACTGGTGCTAAGTTTAGTCTCCCGAGTGCTGAGCGGTAGTTGAATCTCACCTTCTTAAGCTGCAAGTGGTTATTAGCAGCTAATAAAACTGTCCCCGTGAAGCCGATTGCAGAGCTAGAGGCCGAGGAAGCTTCTCAGGCTGATTCTCGCATGATTTGGGAAAATGCTCGGTCGCAGAGGACACGGAGCAAGACTCGTCGGATTGACGAAGAGGGAAAGAAGATCTTCCATTCCGCTGATGAGGCTTCAGGCGGAGATCTTGAAGATTACGAGGACTGTTCTGAGCGAGGTTAGCTACTTATCATTTCCTTCTGTCTTCCAGAATTATTAATCTTGACAGTTGTTTGATGTTTCAGGGACCGTAGCAGACAAGGATGAAGAATTCCATCCTTCTTCCCAGGCGAGACCTTCGATTGTTGTCCACGCTGCTAGGCGGAAGAGAGTAGCCCACAAGCCGCGTGCAGATTCGCGAGCATCTGAGATGGATTTGGCTTGTGATGATCCCGCTAGCGACGGAGGGAACATCTATCCTATAGATCATCCTCTTGACCATTCAGAACTTCGACTCATGCTTTTCCATCTCTATGTAGGAGAGCGTGGGGATAGCGAGATGAGTCCTGTTCCTGCTCCTCATGATTATGTATCTTCTGGTGAGCCTGACTCACCGCACCAGGTAGAAAGGCCTGCAGAAGCTGCCGACGTTAGGGAGGCTATCAATGTAGGACCCGATTCAGCTAATTCAGGTACATCTACCATTGACAATATATCCTTTAGATGGCACACAATGGAGTTGAACGATCCAGAATTTGTGCATTCCCTAATCGTCTCTATGCTTCTTGCTCTTTTTAGATAGATTGCAGGAGGCAAACGTGGATCTTGGGAATAGAGAGGCTGACACACCCATAATAGGTAGCTCATTTCTATTGGTCGTAGTCTCTTTATTCTTCTATCGCACTTATATTCTGTTGTGTCAGATTTCTCGACTGATGATTTTGACGAGGAAGGTTTGCTTGTGGACACTCCTATGCTCCACTTCATGTATGGTTCTCCTCAAATTGATGACCAGTTGCCTGGAGATATGTTTCCCGAGTCTACACTCCCTAAGAATCCCGAGGATGGTTCTTCTGAAGGTACGTGCCTCTTCTCAAGTTAATTATAGGACTAGCCAATTTTTGACTAATGCAGCTATAATGTGATGCATCTGAGAATTCCGTTTTGTATTTGACAGGAGCTTTTGTCGAGACTGATCCTGTTGAGCCGGCTGTGAGAACTACACCAGCTGATACACCCACAGCCGTTACACCTCCACAACCCCAAGTGACTCAAGCGGAAAAAGGTATAAATTGAGAAACTGAGAAATGTTATTTATTTCCTCATCAAGGCTTTTGACGGATTTTTTCTTTTTGTGTAGGGCTTTCTTCTCGGCTTCATGTCCTTGTGAAGGAGTTATTATCAGACAGCGACCCAGAGAAGATTGCTATCTGCATAGAAGTCCGCTCCTTCTTCTCCTTTGTGAATGCTATGATTGGCAAACTCTTCCACGACGGAGAAGTCCGCTCCTTCTTCTCCTTTGTGAATGCTATGATTGGCAAACTCTTCCACGACGGACTTTTCCTTTACCAGTTCAATCCTTTCCTTGATTCTAGGATAAGCTCAATAAGGGATGAAGAATACCCAGATCTGGCGAAGGCTATAGTTGATGACCTTGATTGCCTAGAGCATGAGCTTCAGATGTTTCGTGAGTTCCGAGATGCAGGTGCCTCTTCATTCATTGCTGCCAATCTGGATGCTTGCTTACAGACATGGCGCGATACTCGGATTTTTACTGAGCTCGAGATTCAGGTGCAGCGGGACCGAGTAGACCGAGTTGAGGCTAGCCTTGCTGCTAGATCATCTTCACTCGACAAGCTTGATTTTTCCATTACCTCTTGTGAGTCCAAGATAGACCAGCTTAGAAGAGAACTCCGTGAAGAAGAGGAGACTTTGAGTATTCTTCAGATGACGAAGGTATAGGATCAGCAAGCCCACACTGCTTTATCTGATGAGTTGAAATCCCTGAAGCAGAAGCTAGTTGAGACGGAGGAGATTGCTGTGAAGACTTTAGCCGCGACTGAAGATTCTGTCAGAGCCGAGTTGCAGGATGAGCTTAGGCAAGCTTATGATGAGAAGCTGTCTAAGTTTAGTCAGCAGATTTTTAGCCATGGTCTTGATGTATGATTTGATTTGCTGAATACTTTGACTTTTGATTCTCTTAGTGGAACTGGTTTTTATCTTTATCTTTATAATGATTCCTCATTCTGTTTGAAATGATTGACCATAATACTCATAGGATTTTTGGCAAACCCTCAGCCCTCTTGACCATAATACTCATAGGATTTTTGGCAAACCCTCAGCCCTCAACGGGTTTGATAAGCCTTTATCGATTACCGTTTGAATCGGGCTAGCATGCGGATTGTCTAAATCCGTTCCACATGTAACGTTGTGCTAAGAGAGTGAATTCTCTGAGACTTTGTGTTATGATGTTGAATACATAGACTTTACCATTTGTTACGGGAATAGGCTACCCGGCGACACGTGTTAGGTGTTGTTTTTGGCTAAACCCCAGCCTTCAACGGGTTTGATTAGCCTTTACCGACTACCGTTTGAGTCGGGCTAGCATGCGGATTGTCTAAATTCGTTCCGCATGTAACGTTGTGCTAAGAGAGCGAATTCTCTGAGACTCGTTGCTACGACTTCGAATACGTAGACTTCGCCATTGTTATGGGAATAGGCTACCCAGCAATGTGTATTAGACGCTAACTTATCCCTACTTAGGCTTCGGGATAAAATACCCCAGAATCGAACTCTGGTGTCTTTTTCCACGGAAAAAGACTAAACCGACGATGTGTGTTAGGCGTCGGCATATCCTTTCTTAGGATTCAGGATGAAATTCCCCATGCGTGTAAAGCATGAATTTTGGTGTTATTAATAACAACCTGCCACAATATTGAATATATGAGCGGGTGTTCTTTTTAACGGTTAAGAACTAACCGGCAGCGTGGGCTAAGCGCAGACTTATCCCTGCTTAGGTTTCAGGATAGAATACCCCAGAATCATACTCTGGTGTCTTTTTCTATGGAGAAAGACTAAACCGGCAGCGCGTGTTAGGCGCAGACGTATCCCTGCTTAGGATTCGGGATAAACTTCCTAGGATGAATCCTAGATTGATAAATTCTTGGAAAAGGTTGGTATGGGAAAGGAAGAATTTTATATTCTATTTCCCGGTCTTTTTTTAGGGTGAAGGCGAACCCGAATACAAGGAAAGAAGAATTTTATATTCTATTTCCAGCGCAAAAGAAACTAGAAGTGGGATCTCCACTCTGAGAATCTGGAAGATCTAGATAAACTTACCATTTATAGGATTGGTTATCTAATCTGAAGATGAGTTCCTCGTTTATCGAGGTGAAGTTTCAACTTTGGTTATGACCATGAGAAGGCTAAACCAAAAAGAAAAAGAAGGCAGTTCTTTCGTTTATCGAAAGGGGACTCTGAACTGAAAGTGGACCTCTTGTTCATGAAAAGAATCAAGAGGGGGAATTGCTGGTGGTTTGGGCCAGAAAGACAGTTTTGGTGGACTCACTGTCAATTAAAATTAATCAGTGAGGGATTTTAGTGGTGAAAATGATTTTCGGTTATCCTCTAGAATATTAAGTGTAATATTCTTCAAGGAACTTCCCGGTAAATGGGTTATCCTGAATGTACTAGGGATAGTACTTTTTCAGGAACTTCCCATTTATTGGCATTAATTGCCTGGCGCCCTCTTGAGTAATCAGGTGATATGCGCCGTTTGAGTAGACTGTGTCTATCACAAACGGTCCTTCCCATTTGGGTTAAAATTTACCTTTCTTCTTGGAATTGAGGATTATCGGTCGGCGAGCAACGAGGACCAGATTTCCTTCTTTGAAGCTTCTCTGTCGGACTCTTTTGTTAAATGCCCTAGATATTCTGGCTTGATAAAACTCAATTTGTTGTTGAGCTTCCAAGCGCTTTTCATCCAACATTTCGAGTTCTTCGAGACGTTTCTGATGCTGTTCTTCTGTCGTCATCTCAGTCGCGAGAGCGATCCGAAGGGATGGGATTTAGATTCCAATAGCAACACAGCTTCACATCCGTATATCAACGAATATGGGGTAGCTCCTGTAGGTGTGCGTATGGTGGTACGATAAGCCCAGAGTGCTTCACCGAGTTTATCATCCCAGTCTCGCTTATTGGTCTTCACGAGCTTTGACAGGATCTTAATGATCGTCTTGTTAAATGCCTCAGCTAATCCATTCACAGCGGGATAATAAGCTGTTGACGAAACATCTTCAATTTTGAACTTGTCACAAAACCTGATGAAAGCGTTGCTTATGAATTGTGGACCGTTGTCATGAATGATCCGTCTTGGCACGCCGTGTCGGTATATGACATGATGTTTGATGAAATTGATGACGTTGTTCGTCTTCACTTATCTAAGCGGAATTGCTTCATCCCACTTTGAGAAGTAATCTGTGATTGCCAGAATAAATCGATCGCCTCTGACTGAAGGGGGAAAAATAGGACCAACAATGTCCATACCCCATGTCTCGAACGACCAAGACGTGGTTGACCAAGCATGACATTCCCGGGCGTATTCGATTGCATCACGAACCATTGTTGGCCAAAAATACCCCATTCTCCTGATGCGATCATACAGTTTGGGACCGGGCTGATGCGCACCATATTCTCCTTCGTGTGCTTCCTTAAGAACTTCTTCTGCTTCTTTGTTCGAAAGGCATCGGAGTAACAAACCATCGTACCCTCGACGGTATAATGTATGGGTCTCGGTATTATAGAAGAATCTTGGCGCTCTTCGGCGGATTGATTCCCTTTCTTTTACATCCTCTGGCAAAATACCATATTGGACGTAGTCAATGATAGGAAAATGCCAATCTCGGGACTCAGACCCAATTTGAGTTGAATTCACCTCCTTGGCGTTTATGTTTCTATCATCTTCTTCTTCAATATCCATATCGTATATGGGTATGCAGAGTTGATATGTCCTTACTGTGACTAATAGTTCAGTTTCGGTAGGCTGCGCAAGTGATACCGCTAGTGCTGCCAGTGCATCCACATAAGCGTTCTGGAGACGAGGGATGTATTCAATAAATAATTCTTTAAAAGATTCTGCCATTTTGATGGCCTCCTGGTGGTATGAGATCAGGTCTTGGTTCCTGACTTCATACTCTCCACGGACTTGGTTGACTATCAATTGAGAATCCCCAAAAGCTTTGAGATATTCGACCCCCAGCTCCTTGGCAAAACTGAGTCCAATGAGAAGCGCGTTGTACTCGGCTACATTATTGGAACAGGGACTAGTCAGTGAATAAGCCCGAGTCATCACGTGATTCCCTGGGGAAACTAAGACAACTCCAACTACGGAGGAGACTTTAGAACATCCGGGGGTGATTGCCCTATTAACTGCCCTCGAAGCACCATCGAAGTATAATTGCCATACTTGTTGGTGCGATGTAGTGTTAACCTCGTGGGTTTCATCTGGCAAGTCATCATATACTTCTACCGTATCCGTTGTTGGGTTTGCCGCCAAAAGATCGCAAATCGCTTGTCCTTTGATCGACTTCTGTTGTTTGAAGTGCAAATCGTATTGGGACAAGAGAAGGGCCCACTTCGCTAGCCACCAATTCATAGAGGCCGGTTGCGTCATAAACACCCGTACTGGATTAACGTTAGAAATGACGTAAATCGTCTGTCCAACTAAATAATGCCGCATCTTTTGCATTGCGAATACCAATGCAAGGCATTCTTTCTCAATCATCGGATATCAAGACTCGGCGCCTACTAAGGTCCGACTTAGGTAATAGATTGCCTGTTCATGACCAATATCATCGTCTTGTGCTAGTAAAGCACTTATCGAATGGTTCATCGCCTTGAGGTAAATCAAGAACGGTTTACCTGATTTTGGTGCAACGAGCACAGGAGGATTCGTTAGATATGTTTTGATATCCTCGAGTGCTTTTTGACAGGCGTCGTCCCAAATAAATGACACACCTTTTTGTTTAGCTTAGAGAATGGTTGGCATTTCCCAGAAAGATTTGAGATGAACCGTCGGATGTAAGCTAAACGCCCTTGCAATCCTCTGAGCTCTCTTAGATTTCTAGGGGGTTACAGTTCATGTATCGCCTTCACTTTATCAGGATCGATATGTATACCTTTAATGGTAATGACAAATCCAAAGAATTTTCCGCTGGACATTCCAAGGAAGGATTTAGTGGGGTTCATCTTCAATTGATGACTCCGCATGAGATCGAACATCATCTTCAAGTCCTTGATGTGATCCTCTTTGTTGCGGCTTTTTACAACCAACGTGGCGCCTGCATTTTTTAGACCGAAAGGCATCACCGTGTAGCAAAAGACACCGAGGGGCGTTCTGAACGCTGTATGCTTCTTGTCATCTGGGTGCATCTTGATTTGGTTATATCCTGAAAAGCTATCCATAAAAGATATTCTCTCGAATCCGCACGTATTGTCGATAATGACATCTGTGATTGGGAGAGGAAAATCGTCTTTTGGACATGCCGTATTCAGATCCCTGAAATCAATGCAAATCCTAATTTTACCATTCTTCTTCATGACTAGAACAATATTGGCTAGCCATTCTGAATGTTGTTCCTCTCAGATAAATCCTGATTCGATCAATTTCTTCACCTCTACCTCAATGGCTTCCATAATCTGCGGACGAAACCGTCTTTGTTGTTGTTTGATAGGTTTGGCACCCGACTTGATATCGAGGCGGTGCATGGCCACATTGGGGTCGAGCCCTGGCATATCTTCGTAGTTCTAAGCGAAGACGTCAATATATTCTCTGATGAGAGCGATTAATTCCTCCTTCTCATTTGAAGGGAGACTATCGCTGATGAATATAGGTTTTGGGTTGGCCTCGTCGCCCATGTTGATTTGAACTATTTTATCTTCAGTGGGGGGCTCCCTCTGTTCAAACCTATCACCATACTGCATGTTCAGGTGATGAACCCATGGGTCTTCCCATGTTGGCATTTGATCGTCGTCCTCTATTGTGGACGGATCAGCTGTAGCCATGTTCACCATTAGAGCTTTGAATGCTTCCCCCAGACTTGTATCGGAATCCCATTCCGACGAATCTGACGAGTACCTATCTTTATATTGCTTAGATGATTGGTTATTGATTAACCAGCAACATTCGTCTTCTGAAGAAGATTCATACCCTAACCCTCGTCTGAATTTATAATAATTATCTTGTTTCCCTTTTGGTATATATGCTGCTTTGGCTGGAATACGAGGACCTCGATCGAAGTATAGACCTTCTCCGAGTGTGAAATCATATCCCTGTTTTTCCTTTAGCTTGCGCGCTTCTGGACTATACTTAGATAAATGCTGACCAGGTTTCTCATCATTCTCATCTTCCCTTAAGAAATGATCTGGTAATGGAGATTTTCTTCCTTTACCGTAAATCACTTCTTTTTGGCCTCCTATTTTGGTAGGGATGACCAGGGTTCTTCCGAAAGAATGCTGGAGGCGTTCCTTTGTTATATAGGACGACCAAAGCGGCGCATATAAATCGGGATTATCATACAATTTTTTCATCACATCATCAAGAGACAGGGAGTACTCTAAATCGTTATTTATTTCATTATTGGCAAGTTGCCAGTTACAACTGCCATCTGACGATTGTTCATCGTCAAGGTTGATTACAAAGGGTACAATGTCGTTTAAAACAAAACCTCCATTGTAATCAAATCCGGCCTCGATATCAGCTTCTTCTCCACTGTTCGTGCCATGGGCCGATGATTCAGTATCGGATTCGTTACCATAAAGGAGAGAATCAGTAAAATAATTCTCATACCCTTTGAATGGTTGCTTATCCGCGACCACCGTCCTAAACTTATTATCAGTGTCGACGTACTTCAAACACTGATGGAGAGTAAAGGGAATTATAACGTTACTATGGATCCAAGGCCGACCCAATAGTAAGTTATATGAAGTCTCAGCATCGATCACATAACATGTGACTTCCGTCTTCAAATCGCCCATTTGACATTTTATCCGGATCTTACCCAAGGGTCTTGACCCGCTAGTGTTGAATCCATAGATAACAGTGCCTGTGGACGCCAACTTACTAACAAGCGAAGCGGCATAATACTCATAGCAGAACCCGGATCGACTTGGATTCGGTTGACTTTGCTGGAGCCAATGTACCCAACGAAATATAGGGGTCTATCATGGTTTGAGTTCTTCGTCTGCATATCCTCTTTGGTGAAGGTAATGCAGGGAAGGTTTTAAGCCGCTATATTGCAGTGTTGAATCAACGGTTCTGGCCCTTCAAGTGCGGGCTTGATCCGAGTAAGGAACACTTCTGAATTGGCCAAGGCTTCTTGCAAGGCTTCCCTGGTTTCTTTAGACAACCGCAGCAACTCATACAATGTTATCCGTGCTGGGATGTTAGCTAGTTGAGCCATGATATCGAAGACATGCGGAGTGTTCGAGCTTTCCGGTTTATCTTTTCCAATCGAACGACTGAAACGAGACTGCTTCGGATTCTAAACCTCCTGGGGCCTCTTTTCTTTCTGTTTATTAACCAGCTGTTGTCGAGCTTCTTCAACCGGTCTAGGAGTCATGATCACACCCAGTTCCGTGAGAGTTTTGGCTGGTCCCCGTTTAGTCACCCCCTGCTCAGCTAATTGATCACTAGGTGATGGGTAGTTGAAGTGATACTCATTTCCGCTTCTAGTGGTAAAGACTTCTTGTTCTTCTTCGGAGAGCGGGAAGGTAGGAGCTTCATTACCATCCTCTTCAAAAATCACGGAGGTAGCATTGCAGCACTTGCCTTTACCCTTTTTGGTCGAGGAAGTCGTCCACTGATCGTCTTCAATTAAGTCGGGATGAACCCAGAGGATTTCGCCGTTTGGGGCTGTGTGTGGCACGAGTCCTTTTTGGCGCTGTCCATATGGATCATCATTCACTGTCTTCATTCCTACTTTGGTGATGCGTTCTGGTTTAAACCATGCTGTGGGCACCGATCCAAAGCTGATTGATACTGCATTTTCTCCGACATTCTTGGACGGCTTCGGAGTTATGACGCCTACATCGATTAATGCCTGGATTTTATCCTTGAGATGGTAGCATGACTTTGTAGGGTGATGGACCGCTCTATGGTATGCACAATATTTCGGATCCGTCACTTTGCTAGCCCCTTCTTGATCCACGATCGCCGGCAGCTGAATTTTGTTATTATCCAACAGGTACTTAAAGATGTCGGGAACTTCGTCATCTTTAAAGGAGTACACTTTAGGAAATCTTGGCTCCGAAGATTTCTACTTCTGAGGCCGTTGTTGCCATTGCGACCGAGATTGCTGCGGTGCTTGTTGCTGCGGCTGTAATTGGAAAGTTTGATTAGCATCAACTGCATTAGCATGTGCCTTACCTTTCCCTTGTGGGATGAAATTCTGTTGCGGAGCATTCGTCGCCTGTTGGCCTCTTTCCGCCTTCTTCCTTCTGAGGGATCGCTCGGCTTGCTCTCCCCGGACCTTCAAATCCTTCCATGTTTTGGAAGGTGCTGTTCCCATTGCTTCCAACACGTCCAATGCGAGGTTGTTGTGGCAAGTCTGGAGGATGAACTCCTCAGTGATCCAACACGTCCAATGCGAGGTTGTTGTGGCAAGTCTGGAGGATGAACTCCTCAGTGATCGGGTCCCGACAATTCATTGCCTTGTTCCGGAACCTTTTGATGAAGGTATCAACCAATTCCCCATCTTTTTGTTTCTCATCGAGCAACGATCCGATGGATATCTCAGTGTCATCGTCGAAGAAGTTAGCGAGGAATTTAGTCTCCATATCGTCCCAGCTATTCACGCTTCCTGGCTTGAGGCGGCGATACCAATCGAAGGCGGCTCCATGAAGAGTGCCAACGAAGGACCGTACCATCAGAGGCTCATTACCAGAGATAACCCCTAGGTGCGATTTGAAGTAAATCAAATGCTGAGTGGGTGAACCCATCCCATTAAACGGCGCGAAGTTAATTAGATTGAACTTCGCCGGATACGGGATTGATTCCCATTCTCTTGGGTATGGACAAGGGATGCATGTCTTCTTCATCTCTTGAGCGGAAATCAACGTATTGATTTTGCTCTCGAGGTTTTTGATCTTCAAGCTTTCACCTGTGTTTTCACTAGCATTCTCGTTACCACCCCCTGCATTGACGGGAGGATTAGTGTCATTGTGAACTTCATTCGCATTCGTGTCCTCATCTTCCTGATGAACCTGGTTATGACGACTTGGTTCGCCTTGCTGGTTCGCCAGTGCTTGGATTTGTAGCTCATGCATTTCTCTCATATTCTGCATGGCCATCTGTATTTCGAACCTAAAGCTCTCCTGTTATTTAGTCATGGCTTCTTCTAGCATCTTGGCTACTTGCTCTGCACTTATCATAAGTGCCTCGCGGGGTTGTCCCTTGCTGGATACCGTATTATCTGATGCGACCGCAGAGCCGGCATCCGATTCTTCATCTTCTGAAGGTAATCTTGTCTGAACCCTACTATAAGTTCCTCGCTTGATGGCTCCAGACTGCAGACGTGTTATACGCCGGGATGCTTCCGGAATCGACTTGGGATTATCCCGTGTTGATGCTTCGTCGGAAATGCCTAGGCCTTGGTTTTGGCGTTTCGGTACTGAGCCTCTCGAAAACCGAAATTCTTTCGAGGACTGCATTGGTGCAGTTGCACTATAACAATACTGCCCGAATGAGCTTGGAACAGGGGCATTGAGTTTCTAGTTCTCGAGGACTCCTTTTCCTGGTTTTACTCGTACCCCCAACATGATAGTACAACTCGTCGGTTTGAAGGTCGGAGTAACCTATCGTGTGTTGGCACGACTTCTCAGGTATAACGCTATCGTCATCAGACGATAATGTTTCCTTCTGAGGGCGAACTGCCTTCTTTGGGCTTTCAAGAGTCACGCGCCTCGAAACATGCCTTCTTGGGCGTGAATTCTCAGCTGGCTCCTGGACTTCAATGCGCAAATTGGTGCGCATGATTTCTTTGTCATGCTGAGGATGGCGGCGACTCCCAGCATGTTGCGTCATTCGGGGCTTCTTTATCGGGCCCAAACGTTCTTGAACTGGAGCTTTGCCTCTCTCAACGGGAAGTGGACCGAGGCGCTCCAAAACTGGCTTCTTTCTTCGGGATGATTCTGCAGGATCTCCCGGAGTAGCTATGGGAATTCTCGGTGAGTTAGGTTTGTCCGCCGGAGGTTGAACTTTGACTGAAGGCTGCAAAGGTTGCTCTTTAGCCTGAATCGCCGCTTCAGACTTCGGCCTCCATACTTGGTGGGTAGGTGGCAGCTTCTTGGCCACTTCCTTCTGCAGTCTTTTGCCGGCTTCTTGGACTTGAGCCCGAGCCTGCGCTAAAAGCGCGCGGCGCTTGCGAATGCGCTCATCAAGTGTTGAACGGTTCCGTTTGACCCAGATCCATTCGTTCGTTGGCGGCCTGGAGGAGCTGCCATTCATCATTTGTTGAGGCTGTTTGCCTCTCCTGTTCTTCAGATCCGCGCAATAGCGGATTCCATCTATGGATTCCATCGCCTTTGCGAATTGCCGTGCCAGGCGTTAACGTCACCTCTGGCGGGCTCTCTTTGAGAGAGTTGATACGCCTTCAGCGACGGAGGAATTGGCCAGAACAGATCTGACCTGGTTGGAAGTCGGTGGAATTTCACCCGATGCAACTTCGGCATCAATCGGGGTGAAATCTTTATTGGTATTCTCTACTTCTACATACCAACGGACTTTTCTCCTAGAGGAGAACTTCTTGGACTTGCGAGGGGAGGTGGATCCGGACGAGGATGACAGATACTCCTCGAACTTTTGCTGGTCGAATTCATACTCGACCTCCTCCTCGACCGGGATTAAGATCCGTGGCTGCGATCTCGGCAGCGAGATCGGTGGCTCCCACTGTGGTCGCCAGATTGTTCGCGGGAAAAATTGTTGTCTTCATTGAATTCATTATTTTCTTGCGTAATAGTTTATCGATTACAAAAGATCCGGTCTTTTTATAAGATCCGGTTACAACAAAATCAAAGAAATAAAAATTACAACTTTCCTTGTTTGTCGAACGAATCACGAGATCCTGTTTTGCGGTCTCTCGCTTTTGTGGGTTCTTTGCCTGCGCCGGGGTTAATCCATGGACCACCGCGTGATCTTGATCCGGTCGGATCTACACGGTATAGCGGGTATTATTTCACGAAGGAAATAACAGCCGTGGGGATTATTTCGCCAAGTATTTGGCGTGGATGATCGCCAAGAACCAGATCTGAGAGTCCGAGTCTTCTAAGCTTGAAAATCCGAAGGCGAGTTCTCAATTCAGCAGAGTTTCGGCTCCAAAATTCCAACCCTTCAAAAATGAGCCTACAGCCCTCTATTTATAGGCATTGAAAGCGGATCTGGGCCCAGATCCGAGCTGGCTTCGGCCACTTGGGTGGCTCGGCCACCGAGCCACCACAAGGTGGCTCGGTGAGCCACCCAAGTGGCTCGGCCGCCGAGAACCCAAGGGTGGCTCGGCCATGCCGAGCCACTATTGGTGGCTCGTCCAGGCCGAGCCACCTCTTGGTGTCTCTGCCGAAGCCACCAAATGGTGGGCAACGGAGGTGGCCGAGCACACAAGGTGGCTCGGCCACTGAGCCACTACTGGTGGCTCGCGCCACCGAGCACTTGATGGCTCGGTGAGCCGCCTGGGGTGGCTCGGGCTTTGCTGAGCTCTCCCGGGTGTTCGCCGTGTTGTCCGTTATTCGGTTTCGCGGTCTTGTGGTTTATCCGAGCTTCGTCGTTGATCTGAACTCTGATTTTGCAGTCCAGATCCTGATTTGGCAGTAAATCCTCCTCGGTGTTCCAGTTCGAATCCGTTCCACAGTTGGATGACTCGTTGACTCACCGATCCGTTAGCTTGATTCCGGACGCGAGTGGATTTATTCCATTATTTGCGTGCGGTTCATTAGCATCGTAGCCTCGTTAATCCGCTTTGTCGCGTGTCACTTGGCTTCGGTGTTGTGGACTAACGATCGTGTTTAGATATGTCACTAGATGGTTCGTTGATTTGTCGAATCACCGTGCCGAGCTGTGTTACGGGACCTATAGGCAGTTTTATATACCTACACCTGCCATCCTATTGGAGATGATTGGTTGGGGATCTTTGTCAGAGGTTTAGTGTTAACATGATAGGATTGTCACAATCGGAGCGACTTTGAGGACTTACCATCCTATTGACGAGGACTGGTAAGTGGATTGGATTGTCACGATCTGAGTGACTTTGAGGACTTACCATCCTATTGACGAGAATTGGTAAGTGCATTGTCAGAGGTGCAATGTTAACGTGATAGCGGGAGTGGGCCCGTCATCTTATTGGAGAGGATTGACAGGGGGAATTTTGGCTTTGATCTTAACTGTAGGAAGGTTTGACCAAAGTGGAAGTGTAGAGAGTAGGTTAACCTCATATACTAGTCGGAGGTAAGGATCAGTTTAGCCATATGCACTATTATACTTGTCGGTGGGTAAAAATTGGTTATCAATGCCAGATTTGTGTTGATAAGAATATCTTATTACAAGTCAATAAAATTTAAGATATACAACAGAAGCGGAGAGAAGGTCCTCCTTGATTAACGTGGGTTCTTCGGTAGTGATAGGATATCTCCATTGATGCTTGTGTCGAGTTTGCTTTCCTTAGACAATCCGATCGAAGTTGCGGTTGAGCTTTAGTATGCAGTAGAAGCTCCAGGGTGATTGAGTTCGAATATACCCGAGCTTGATGAGTATCAAGGTCGATTGCTTAGAGAAGGCTAATATACAAGAGTTTGCAAAGAGTCGAGAGTCTCAAATCTGAGAGTTCAGATTGAGTCTACTTCCACAATCCAAGCAAAAAGCTAGGAGAGTTCTACCAAGCAAGCTAATGAGAGAGCCTCTATTGGAAGAGCCTTAGAGATGCTAATCTTTCTTAAAAAATATTTCCAGCAAAAAGATACAAGCTTTCATGTTGGCAAAGTGGTCCTATAAATAGGCAAGGGATGACATGGGTCATCCCTTGATTTGTGGGATATGACCACTAATAGGAGTAAGGAGTAGCATACTCCCCTCTATAGGTATGGGATGTCACCACTATAGGGATGATGAGAGCAATGCCTTATTACCCAAGACATGAGAAGTGGGTAGGCCCACTCCCAAAAGAAAGCAGACACTTGCATTGTTTAGGAGAGACTAACATGTTTGTAGGCGAGCTTGAGAGCTACTTGAACGTTCAAACAAGCTTGCAGGTGAGTTTGGTGAACAGGCGGGGTCTACTGGTGGGCCCTTAGAGTGTGTGAACTGGCATTTGTTGGCAAGTTGGATTCGTGCAGGCGAACTCACTACAAGCGAGCTTGACTCGTACAGCCATGCAAGGTGTTCAAGCGAGGTCGAGTTCGTGCTGGAGAGCTCGATAATCAGGCGAGCTTGACACGTGCTGACCAGTAAAGCAAAAAACGTGAGATTGGTGAGGTTTGGCACGTGTAGGTGAGCCAAACAAACATTCGAGCTTTGGCTTGCAGGTGAGATCTGTGTGTTGGTGAGCTTTGGCCTTGTAGTTGAGATTTGCTTGGCCTTTTTCTTGCTTTGAGAACGTAGGCGAGCTCTAATGGGTGAGGTTTGAGCTTTCTTGTGTAAAGGAAATTTTTATTGCCTACAAAACCCCCTTCAAAGTTTTCAGACCTAAATTAGGTTGTATATGGTCTGGAACACTTCGAATGAATAGGATTACTGCTCATTGGTTTGGGCCAATTTAAGCCCCTTGGTTGAGTTGAGCTCTTCAGGTGAGCTTGATGAAGTGTAGGCGAGCTCGAAACTTCGAGCGAGCTCAAGACATTTGCAGGCGAGCTCCAAATGTGTGGGTGAGCTCTTTCTTGTAAGCGAGTTGAATCACTGCAGGCGTGGCTCAAGCTTGTGAGGGCGAACTTCGTGCTTGTAGGCGAGCCCTAGATGCGGAACAGGCGAGCTTTGTAGGACTTCTACACTCGCCAAGAGAGGCTCAAGTCTGGGTGAGCCATGAGTCTATGGGTGGACTTTTGTGCTCACCAACTACGGTGATGTGGGACTGTCAATCGCATTAAATGTGATCTGACATATGGGGCACCTCATCTTCACGTACTCCATCAGGGTCATTGATTTGGCAGTTCCCTCGCCCTCGCTCGTCGGTTTGATGTGTGATCGTGGCTCGAACTGCTAAATCCTGGCCATTCATTTGGAACTCTGAACACCCCGCCTCGCTCGTGACTTATTCGATTCGAACGGATCGAATCAAACTGTCGTAGGAGATCTGAACCGCTTAGGGGTGGGGATGCCTGGTCTCGGCCTGGAGATGGCAAATCTCAGCCATTGAGATCATACCTATATAATGCCTTCGTCTCCCTTGTTGGGAGATTACTGTGCTTTTCAATTTTTCTTGCACAAACTTTTCTCAAAGAAAACACAAGCTCTCACCCTCAACTTCGAACGAGATGGCTCCCAAATTGGAGATGCTTTCTTCTAAGGGGAAGGGGAAGGCCTCTTATTCCGCTGCTCCTGACGTTGCTGCCATCGCTGCGATCGCCCAATCCCATTCTGGTAAGTTTGATAACTGTTTGGACTAGTTAAGGAAGATGAACATTATTTGTTCATCTTCTGTGGTGTGGTTTGTCTATTTAGGCGGAGTTCTGCTATTCAGGCGAGATTTTCCTTTGTTAGGCGAGGTATGCTTGTCAGGTGAGCTCTGCCTTAGTTAGGCGAGCTCAGTTGTCTAGCGATCTTTGGCCTTTGTCAAGCGAGCTCGGTTGTCTGGTGAGCTTCTGCCTTTGTTAGGTGAGCTAGGTTGTCTGGCGATCTTTTGCCTTTGTTAGGTGAGCTTTGTTTGCTCGCTCACATGATGAAGCTTGCCTGTACTTTGCAGATCTCCTATCTTCAAGACTTAGAAAGTTTTTGACCTTTTGAGTTAAAATTTCTAACTTCTTTTTGACTTGTTTTGTAGTTGAATTTTCTGACGAGGCTCTCCCAAGGGCCAGTGTCATCATCTTGCTGGTGGTACAGGCTTCGTCGCCTCTGAGAGATTTCTATTTCTCGACCCTATGCCGGTGTTTGTTGCTGATAGATCCGTTGAGCTGATAAGGAGAGTTATTTGACATTGCGCGAATTGACTACTAACGTAGCACTGACAGATATGATTCGGAGAGAGTTGAGGAAGCCCCAGTTTCTCTTTGGTGATGAAATAGCCAATCCCTCAGCTCTACTGCTCGAAGAGAGCTGATGGCTCCGAGTTGTAGACGGGGTCCAATATTCCATCCCTAGCATGACGAGAGGGTTTTCGATCGTCGAGTTATGCTCGCTTTTCGTCCCGAGGATGATGAGCTAGGATCTAACACCAACTCAGGATGGGGTGACCTGTGGAATCTTCATAGGTTCCAAGGCCGAATGTGGTATTAACAATACTTGCAAGTGTGTAATAGCTCTGCACCCCGGCCTCCTGTAGTGTGAGTTACCGATTGGGGAAACTGTTGCGGTGGCGGAGACCGTCCATCACTATTTCTTCAGAGCTGGGCGGCAATTCCCTCTAAAATACTTCAGAGCCCCAGGGTGGATCTACTCCTCTGCTGGCAAGCCCGTGGTGGTACAGCTAGATAAGAATTATAATCAAACAAATATGCAAATGTAAAGCTAGATAAGAGTTTAGAAATGCTTCTCTGAAAAAACAAGATGGAGAGATGGATTAAGATGAAGCTCAATCAATGTAGATGATCTCCTCTACTTGTGTAAAACTATTTCCCAAACAAAAACTCTTTTAAACAAATACTAAACAAATTTTAACCCTTGTTAAACTCTGGTTTAAAAACTTCTTGGATTATTTTGGTAGTTGGGGTTTGAGGGGTTTATATAAGAAGAGAAAGCAACAGCAAAACCCCTAACCAAATCCCCCAAAAACCCAAAAAAAGATTTTTCAGATTCTGTACGAAAAGAGCCGTTGGGCATACGGCGGTCGACCGTGAAATTCTCACGGTCGACCGCGAGCCATGTTAGAGACTGAGAAAATTTTCAGGACCGTGGGAATTTTCAGCTTGACGGTCGATCGTCATGGTCGACCATGAAAGTCTCTGCTGGCTCCATAGGGTAAATCAATGGCGCGATCGACCATGGCGGTCGACCGCAAACGGATATATGAAAATGACAGTTTTGTAAGTAGTTTTTCTGATTTAAAAGCCTGTTTAAAAATATCAAATAAATTCTAAAAAATATAAAACTTTGGGAAATGATTGTAGACATGATAATACACATGCTATAAAAACTAGTTTTTAGAAAGGACCTCCCAAATGAAAAATATCATCATTTTGCAAAATAGTCCAAAACATGAAAATGTAAACATATGAGTTTTGGCATTGTTTTGAAACAATACAAAATTATTTTATAGACTTAATAAAAGATGTATATGATTATTGTTAAGTCCATAAACCAAGAAAATAATATTTTCACAAAAATACTTGGTAAAATTATATATATGCATATAAGTATGAAACAAAAAATATGTTTTCTAATTATATTCAATTGTTTCATATTAAAACTTGAAAACTCAAAACCATATATGTATATATATAACTAAATATACATAGAAACCAAAACTTAACTTATGTATATATATAACTATATATATATACAAAGAAACCAATAAAAAGTGTGTGCATATTATATTGAGCTTAAAGTTCCCACACACATAATATAACACCTAAACTAAATGTTACCCAAGCAATCTTAATGTTCAATAAGCTTGACTTGGTACGTTTGCGAATGAAGCTTAAACTTGAATCTTTAACTTGAATTGCATAGGCTTCACTCCACAATTCCGCCAACCTCCATTGGATATGATCGTGAATGTGCAATTTCATCCATCCTCCAACATGTTGTTTGGCTACAATAAATAGATAAACACAAACACTAGACAAACAACATTAGTTATGAATTATTTGTTAAACATCATCAAAACAAAAAGGCCAACAATCTCCCCTTTTTTAATGATGACAAATAATTTACACAAAGAGATATATATGCATGAAAAGAAATGAATATACAAGGTATAATATATCATGCATATAAATCGAAAGAATATACTCACAAAATTTCTCCCCATTTGACAACATCAAAAAGGGGAAAACAAAAGAATGAAGAGAGCGAAAACTCCCCTTATCAATATGCATGAGTGAGTATAAAAACAATAATAGAAAAGGGAAGACTCCCCCTATCAAAATGTCATATGGAGTATATGAAATAAAGATCATGGCAAAACATGTGAGCCAGTAAAAATTTGCTAAACAACTCACATGCAAACAAGATAATGAGAACACATATTGATATATCATTATGAAATAATATCTCATTACTCAAACATCAAAACCATGTATGAATAAATTTATGAAAACAAAGGAATGAGGAAAACATGAGAACCACGAAAAAAAGTTTTCAAATGAAAATAAATCACTCAAATAAAATCATAAATCAAGATTTGAGTTCAAAAACAATGTTTGATCAAAGAAGAAAATTTTCTTTGTACAACTTGATCAAACCACTCCTAGAATACATTATAAGACACGAATAGATTATCCATAAGCACAAAGAAATAAATATCATCATATAAGTGAAATATAATGAATTCAAAGCAACAATTCAAAACAAAATCTTTGACAAAAGAATTTCAAGAGAGGCAACAATATATCAAGCTCTTAAGCTTGTTCCAACTCATATAATCATTCTAGCACCCGGTAAACATTATTTGGGAATAAACACCCAATAAACCCGGAGGGTTATATAAACACAAACCTCTCATCAAAATCAAAACTAATAATCATTAAAATAAAAAAATTTGATAAAAGAAAAATTGTTTTCATAACCAAAATATTTTAAAACATAATTTTCAAAACCAAGAAAAGGAAAAAGAAAAACACTAAAATACTTGGTTAAAACTTAAATTTGTTTTGGTACCCAAGTATTCTTGGTACCAAAAGGTTTAGGGACATGACTCCTATCATTTAAGCTCAAAGCCCTAGGGTTATGAACCCATTTGGGCGCATTTAGTGCACGGGTCCAGTCATATCAATAATTATGTAAATGACTCATTCGATTGCAATAAGTGCAATGAAGAGGATGCATTTGGTTATGTTGATTTGCAAATGAGAAACATTTTGAAATAATGTTGGTCTACTTGAAATATTTTGCGATTTAGAAACTTTTTACAAATCAAAACAAAACATAGCTAAGTGACCAACTCTACCATAAAAATCACAATGATACACATTATCATGCTTATGATGAACAATGGGTGCATGTGTGTGTACATGTGATGAAGAAGAAACCTTATGAGATGCACATGGAGTATTAGCAATCTTAGGTTTATGTGCATCATAGAAAAATTTAGCAAGGTGGCCTTTACGATCGCAAATAGAGCATTTGTAAACTTTGCTATACAAGTGTGCATAGTGAGTGGATGATTTAGACTCAGATTTGGCACACATATTCATAAGCTTCTTATGATTATTAATGCATATATTAAGAGTTGAGTCTAAAGATGAAATGCGATTTTTAACAACATTCAAATCATCATTAGGCACATATGCATTTTTATTAGAAGTAGAACATCTATAGTTATTTGCAAAAGAAGCAACTTTATTTTTCATGTTCTCTACTTCTAATATGACATTATCTTTTTCATGAGTTAAACTAGCAACATTTGAAATTAAAGAATCATGAATAGTTTCAAACTTAGAAGCTAATAAACTCATGATCGGATTTTAATGCATCATGCTTGCTTTGTAAATCAATAAAATCTTTGTAAAATTTGTTATAGGCTGTTCGCGGGAAAAGTTGGTGTTTTCTTCATTATCGATGTCATTGCACTCAGTTAACAACTTTATGTGTTTACAAAGAGAATCCTGTCTTTTATAAGCATCCGGGCTTACAATGAAAATCAAAATAAAACAAGTAGAAATCAATAATTACAACTTCTCTCTTTTACCGAACAAATCACAATGATACCTGCTTATTCGGTCTAGCTTGTCTGTGGGCTTCTTTGCCGTGCCGCCGGTGGTTGCTTCCGTGAGGACCACCTCGTGATTCTGGATCAGCAGATCTACGCACGTTATTACGGTATTATTCCCCCAGGAATTCAAATAGCCGGTGAGTCGATCGTTTTCACCAAGGAAACCGACCGCTCGAATCTCGGATTAAGAACCAGCTTAGATCCGGAGCGTTGTAAGACGTAGATCTGAGGAATTAAACTCTCTCGAAACCTCCTGCTTTTTCGGTGCGCGTAGTTGCCTCGCTAAGAATGAAAATCCGGGTCCTCCAAGTCTTCACAGCTTCAGATCTCCGAGTTGAGGTGACAATACCGGCAGAGTTTTTTCGGCTCTCTCAAACATTTCTAAGGGAAGAAGTCCCTCAAATGAACAACCACCCCCCTATTATATAAGGCCTCTCTGGAACTGTGACCTTGTTGCAAAGATGAGAGATGGGGGCGGAGTCGGACGTCGCCAACTTGAGGTTGTGGCTCGGCTTCATTGCCGAGCGGCCACCCTGGGGTGCTCGCGCCGTTGGCGAGGCCACCGACTATGGGTCGGCTCGTCCTTTAGCCGAGCCACTGGGGTTGGCTCGGTTGGGCCGGCAGCCACCCCGGGTGTGGCTGCGGTTTAGCGAGTCCCGCTGGGTGTGTTCCGTTTCGCCGTTTTCCGGTGTTTTCCGTCTTTCAGGTTCTTCTTATTGATCGTCGCGACTTTGAATTTGATAGCCCGGGTCTTTACTTGGCAGTATTTCCGCCTCGCGTGTTTGAGTACAAATCTATTTTGTCGTTGGATCGATCTCGTTGACTTTCCTGAACTGTTGGAATGTGTTCACCAGGACGAACATATGCCCGGTTGTTTGTGTGCTTTATCGCCTCGTTCGCTCGGAACATCCTTGATTTGTCGAACACATTCATTGCTGACACCGAATTGCTAGGAGGGAGCGTAACTAGGTAACTTTTATAACGCCTACAGATACCCCCCTCAAGCTGTTTCAAGCCATCAGTTTTTTATAAGAAGAAGTACTGGAATGCTTGGATTATGATTGCCCTACCTTTGTCAGTGTAACGGGACCTGGAATGATGACCTCGTTTCTGTATTCCTTCAATCCCTCAGCGTCATTTCAGTGCTTCGTAGTAATGCCGGTGTATGGGTGTCCGTTGTGCTGCATTTATTGTCTGACCGTGTGTTGGGATATTTTGAACTTGAAGTCGATTCTGATTTTCCAATCTTTAAACTCGTGTTGGTGTGGTTCGACGTGCAACTAATGCTCTGATTGATCGGTGTTGATGATCCTCACTTGTGACACGTTGTCGACGTCGTGTTATTAGTTATCCTTAAAGAATATTTTAAAAAATATTCTCCAGGAACTTTCTCAACAACAAATATGGAACATAGTTTATATACTATACCTTATTGGAGTATTTCCGGTTGCTCAAATAAGCTGAACCGGCTTGAAAATGAGCCAAAAAAGGCAGTAATTTGGCTCGCAAAAATTTCTTACCGTTCCTTCCGAATGTGTGGCGAGAGACAGGAATAAACAAGGATGGGATTCCTTAGTTGCATTTGAAGTCGTTTCGACGCTTAATTCAGTCTCTTTAACTGATTTGGATTGTCCGGTTCGGTTTCAACTTGGCCGGGTTGGCCGGGGGGCCCGCGTCCGGTTCACGTTTGGTCCACATTATAAAGGGGCCGTCTCTCCTCTTTTTTCTTCTCCTCTCTAGGGCGCGGCCCCCCTCAATACCTATTGTTTGATTTTTCTTTCCCATCGAAAAGGTCCTTAATCCCATCACAAACATCGCTAAGTGCGTATTAGACTGCGTCAATATCATCTGGAGATCCTTGACTGGAGAAATCCTTCAATAAAACTTCATTTTTTAGGTAATTCCCTCAGTCAAGGACCCATCGAGCTACGTGCCAGTAGAAAAGTTTCCTAAAAGGTCTCATTCTTCGTTGGATCTCGAGCTGCTTTCTTCAGGTAAATTTTCCACAATTTGGATACTTTTTCATGCTCGCATATTAATTATAAGCATATTGTTGCGCGCAATTATATGTGAGGGTTTGCAGGAGTGTGTATTGATGCAAAAATACGATGCTTAACTCTTTCAGGTCGCATGGTCTAAAAACTTGTCAATTTTGAGGGGGTTTTATGCAAAATATTAGGGCTGAAATTATTTTGAATCTAACCCTTTGAGTTATTTTGCGCCGTCATGTCTCGCGCCTCGAGAGCGGTCGTTCCCTGCCTGATGTCGGCTTGATGTTGGGCGCTCCTCTTATGCTGGTGAGATACTTTTTGCCAAACAAACCCTTTTTTCTTATAAATTTGTAAATGACCCTTTTTAAACCCCCACGTTGTTTCTCCTTGGCGCGAGGCAATCGGGAGAGAGCTTGATTCTCCTTGGTGGGATCCGACGCTTCAAGATAATGTTTTGCTTCGGTCAAACCATATCTCAAAATAAAGGGGCGCGGAATTTGACACTCACATTCGCGGTTTATAAGGCAGCGGATATCGTTGTCGACATAGCCCGTGTTTTGTGTCATGATACAATGTGGCCCAAATCGTCTCACCCTTTAGTTTTTCTATAAAAATTGGCAAATGACTCTATCTTGCTATTTGTAAGATGAGTTCAATTTCTTTTATAATCGAGAACTACACAGTGTTTTAACTGTCTATTTTTGCAGTGGGGGTACCTTCTGGATCATTCTCGTCCTGCACCGCACGAATAGTATGGGACGGCGTGGCGAGCATGGTAACTTCGAACTCCAACGGATCCTTCCCCTAGTCTGCAGCTACCCCTGCCAGGTTGTGCGTTTGTCGCGACACGGTCTGACTGCAGGTTGCCACAAGGGTGGAGGGAAGGTGTTCACTCGAGCCTATTCGCCAGCTGATCACGCAGACGCGCGCTTTGTGAAGGACGCCAAGCTCTACTCAGCCTCTTCGAAGAGCCGATTTCCTATTTGGTGATTCTTGTCGCTATGACGCAGAAGCCGTATTCATTGATGCTGAGCATTTGGCTTCACAAGACCGCAATGGCTTCATATACTTGCCGGAGATGTCCTCGGCATCGGTTCATGAGTGACTGAGCCTCAGGATGTCAGGCGTGTGGACACGGGAGACTGTCTTGGCGCTTGACAGTATGATCATCATGAGTGTTCATTGCCGCCTATATCCCATTCGGTCGCGTTCTTGGTTCGTGCAGAAGTCGTGTTCAAACCGGGGATTGCGTCCTGGTGTATTGGGGCTTGACGACCACCACAGTAACGATGTTCTTGCTACGCTTCCCCTTGAGGAATCGCTCTCGCTGTTCTGGATGGAGATAGCCAGCCAGACACGTACAAGCGAGGTTTTACGGTGGTCCACTCTCGGACAATTCTTGTGTGGGGGAGCCTGCATCACGACATACGTCTTGAGCCGATGGGGCCCGATGGAGTTTGGCATGCTTGCCGGTTTGTATGCAGCCGTTCGTGCACCAGTGATTGGCTTGCCTATCAGTTGTGAGACATTTCTGTGGCTTTGTTCGAGCTATATAATCTCAGACTCGCAACACTTTTCTGACCCGGTACATAGGGGAGTTAGGGGACTTGGTCTTCACGAGATGCACAGGATTTCTGGCTTGTCCATGCGACCAGATGCTATACCAGTATTACTTTTCCTTCAGTCATGAGTTGAGCCATATTAAAGATCGCATGCCTTGACGTGCTTATGAGACTCTATGGACCTATTGTCATTACCATATTTGCTTTGGCGCACATCTGGAGCCCTTAGCAAAGACGACCAGGTTATGTGTGAGTCTGAAACAATTTTGCGAATACTTGGTTCAAGAATCTGGAGAGCACTCATGGGCTGAGCGATATTTTGCGTGAGCTGGCCATTCACTCCTTCAGAGCGTGAACAGTCTACTGAAGAAAGATCGGCGCTCATCTACACCACCAGCGGTCCTGCAGGGTGGCTTTCCTGCGAAGAGCCAAGTTCAAGTCATTCTTGTGGCACGCCTAGCGCCGCACCAATTCCGACCAATATGACACCTTCGTTGCTCCGGCTTTCTTGCTATTCTGATGCTTGAAAAAGTGCGTCGGTTCCATATCAGTCTGGGCGACGCCTTGCCCTTTGGAGGTACTTACCCTAGCAGTCTCAAGTCGGCTATAAGAAGGAAACTCGTTCACTTTTCCGTGTGATAGGTGGCTAATATTGCACGGCAGGACTTCGACAGCTTTCCAGTGCGTTCACATACGGAATGGAGACGATTTACCAGGTCAGATTTCCCACCACTTAAGGTGGAGCTCCCGTACGCTTATCTGAATGGCCTGGTTGTCCTTCGATCGCTCGGATATGATGTCGGTGCGCCGGAACGCCACAGGGACC
>NC_033801.1:57823217-57839373 GCF_001876935.1 Asparagus officinalis
ATTGCGGGCCACCTGGAGTGCTGGCCTTTCCCGAAGCCACCTTGAGGTGGCTCGGCCACCGCAGCCACCTCAAGGTGGCTCGGCCACCGAGCTCACCCAAGGTGGCTCGTTTGCGGCGAGCACTCTTGAGGTGCTCGCCTTGGCCCGCAGCCACCTGAAGTTGGCTCGGCTGCGCCGAGCCCTTTCTTACGGTGGTGGTTTTGGTGTGTTTTCGCCTTGGTTCTATCTGTGATGTTGAGTTCTGTGGTGATTTATCCAGACTTGATTGTTGACCTGATTTTGGCAGTAATCGGATCCCTGATTAGGCAGTAATCCACTTCTGATCTGAGTCCGAAACGATACCTTGACTCGTTTGCTCTTCGAACACTTGGCTTGATCCGCACGCGAATGGACGTTAATTCTTGTGCTTCGCGTGCGATTAGTCAATCTCGTTGCCTCGTTGGTTTGTCGGTTTGTGCCGAGCTGAGCTAAGGGACCTATAAGCGATTTTATATGCCTACAAAGCCCAACTCCCCTTGCCGGGTCAGAAAAGTGTTCGAATCCGGGTTATAGAGCTCGCACAAAGCAAAGAAATGCTTCGCGCTGACAGGCAAGCCATACATGGAGGCACGAACGGCTGCATATAGACCACAAGCGTGCAACTTCTCGCTCCATCGGCTTAAGACGTACTTCGTCATACGAGCCCACCAAAGCTTGTCTAAAGAATGGACCCAGCCGTAGAATCTATGGCACACCGCAGGCATCTCCCGTCCTAAGTCAGCGAGGCGATTCTTCAAAGTGGAAGCAGAAGCAAGAAATTCGTCTCGTTACGCGGCGGTGCATCCAACCCCAATACTCCAGGATGCAATCCAGTGATGTGACTCCTGCTCGAACCAGGAGCTGCCTGATGAGTGATGTAGCCACAGTGAATGCTCTCATGCTCCTCCGTCAAGCGCCACGACATCTCCCGTGTCACAGCCTGACGCTGGAGCTTAGTCAACGAACGGTGTCGAGGAATCTTCGGCAAATATAGGAAACCATTGCCATTTCTATGAAGCCACTGCTCGGCATCAATGAACACTACATCAGGATCTCTGAAGAGTCGCCAAATAAAAAGTCAGTCTTCCTGAGAGACTGAACAGAACTGGCATCCTTTACGAAAGGCGCATCCGTAATCAACTGTCGAAGAGCTCGATGTCCACCTTCCTTCACCACTTGGGCAACCTCTGCCGTCGTGCCCGGAACAAACTGAAGAGTGAGCGGAATAAATGAAAAATCATCGGAGGTGGAATAATACTCGTCACGACGTCCGTCCACTGCATGAGATGAGAACGCTCTAGAGGGATATTCCACTGAAAATAAGCAATTAAGTGTTTGTTAGTTTCAGTTATAAAAGGAAGTTGAACTCATCTTACAAATGGGTAAGATAGAGTCACTGCCTTATAAAGGGTGAGACGATTTGTCCACATTATGCACTTATAAGGTAGGATACACCAAAAACATACCCCTGCCTTATAAGGCACAATGTAGCGTCAAAACGCCCCCTTTATTTATTTTGAGATATGGTTTTGACCAAGCAAAACCCATCTTTAAAGCGTCGATCCTCGCCAAGGAGAATCAAGGCTCTTCTCGATTGCCTCACCAAGGAGAACAAAATGGGGATAAAAGACTAATCTGCAAATACGCCAAAAAGAGCTCACCAGCATACGAGGGAAGCACGCCATCAGCCGACGCAGTAGGGGAGCGACCTCTCGGAACACGCGACATGATGATCTGCAAAATAAATCAGGGGGTCAGATACAAAAAATTCTTAGGGTGACAAACTCTAACCCTAAAATTTTATCCCCTCTTTATTATAATTAAATCCTTCAGACCTCCAAATTTTACCCCCTGAAGGATGAGCTCGAGGCGTCAAATCACAAACCCTAACCCTCATATGCAATCCCACAAATTCATGTACTAAATTAAACATGAAATATGCCAAAATTATGGAGGATTTACCTGAGGAAAAGCTCAAGGATCCGACAAAAAATTAGATCTTGAAAGAGGCTCGAACCACGTGCTTGAGGGGTCTGAGAGAAATTTTTATATGAAGATTTTTGAAGGATTTTTCAGTCTAATATCAAAAGGAAGGATAAATCTAAGACAAATATGAAGATTTGAGGGAGAAAGGATGCAAGAGGGAAGAGAAAAGCAAAAAAGAGGGGGAGATAGTGGCCGGCCCTAAAGAGGAGAAAAAGAGGTTCTTTTATAGTTGAACCAGCCTTGAACCAGACCGGACCAGGCTGAACCAGACCAGACCAGTCTAAATCAGTTCAAAGGAAGCTGAACCAGGCCGAACCAGGCCAAACCAGGCTGAACCAGGCCAAACCAGACTGAACCAGACCAGACCAGGATGAACCAGTCTGAACCAGTCTTGAACCAGTCCTGAACCAGCCTTGAACCAGGTTGAACCAGTCTTGAACCAGGTTGAACCAGTTTGAACTAGATTTGAACCAGAATTCAAATTGAAGCTGAACCGAGCATCGAAATAACTTCAAATCGACCGAGGGTTCAGTCCTTTGTTTATTCTTTCCTCTCCCACACATTCGGAAGGGTCAAAAGATTTTTTGAGCCTAATTACTGCTTTTTTTTGGGTCATTATCAGGCCGGTTCGGCTCATTCGGGCACAAAAAATACTCTAATAAGGTATACGAGTATAAACTATTTCCTATTTTTGGTTGAGAAGTTTCTGGAGAATATTTTTCTAAAAATATTCTTAAGGATAACTCAACAACACTTCGCCGGACAACGCGTCGCAAATGAGAACTCAACGCCAACAATCGATGGTCAGTTCTATGTTGAACCAACAAACACGAGCTAAAGATCAGAAAATCAGGAATCGACTTCAAGTTCGAAATTCCGACAACGGACAGACAATAAATGCAGCACCGGAAACCTTACAGACATTCAACGAAGCACCGAATAGCCTGAAGGATTGAAGGAATCAAGAACAGAAGCCATTCCAAGGTCCCGTTACACCGACTGAAGGTTGGGACAATCATATCCAAAGTATTCCAGACTCTTCTATAAAAAAACGAGCCTTAAATACTTTGGAGGGGGTATCTGTAGGCGTATAAAACTACCTATGGGTCCCTTAGCACAGCTCAGCACGATGATTCGACAAACCAACGAACCATCGGGCGACATATCCAAACACGATCGTTAGTCCACAACGCCAAAGCCAAGTGACACGCAACGAAGCGAATTAACGAGGCAGGCCGAGCCACCAAGGTGGCCGGCCACCTGTGCCAAGGCACAGATCTGAGTGCCTATAAATAGGCTAGGGGGGCTCATTGTTGGAGGGTTAGAACTTTTTGAGGCGAAACTCTGCTAAATTAAGATCTCGACTTTGGAGTTTTTGAAGCTTTGAAGACTTGGATTTTTAGATCTGGTTCTTGACGAGCATCCACATCAAACAAGGCAGGAGTTCGAGAGAGATTGGATCTGAGATCTGCACGGTCACCCTCCGGATCAAAACTTGGTTTTTGATCCCGAGAAGGCTATTATTTCCTTGGTGAAATAGTACCCTCGGCTGTTATTTCCTTCGTGAGATAACACCCGCTATACCGTTTAGATCCGACCGGATCAAGATCGCGCGGTGGTCCACGGATTAACCCCGGCGCAGGCGAAGAACCCACAAAAGCGAGAGACCGCAAAACAGGATCTCGCGATTTGTTCGACAAATAAGGAAAGTTATAATTTTTATTTTCTTTTGATTTTATTGTAACCGGATCTTATAAAAAGATCGGATCTTTGTAACCGATAAACTATTCACAAAGTAATCAATGTAATCGAAGAAAGCAATTTTTCTCGTGAACAGTGGGAATTAGTTTTTTTTTTCTCTTTATTTTACATTTTTAGTTGCATTTTTGTCATTTTCCCCCTTTTTCTAAAAAAAATATTATCGTCACTTGCCAAATTGATAGAGTTATGTAATAATTAATTTATTTGATAAATTTTAAATCTCTAGTTGTTATTTACTCAAGTTCACCTTTTATGATAACTCTAAATAAATTTCTTAAGAAATAATTTTTAAAGTAGTATACTTTACTTAAGCCTTAACTTAAATTTTTATTTAAAATAATGGAATTTATACATGCTTAGCTTAGAGTTAAAAATATTTTTTCAAAGAGTCTTGACTTACATATTTTTCAGAATATATATACATATACATATATAAAAAAATTGTAAAAGAAGAGTGCGAAAAATGGGCTCCAAAAGGAAAAAAAAGAAAGAAAGAACAAAACTCTTAAATTCAAGGTGATTCTATCTTATAAAGCCTAAGTTGACCGAGTAATTAAGCCCAATGAGTATTTCCATACTTAATGACCAAAGCCCAATTGGGCTGGGATCCATTGGCCCAAAACTCGTTAAATGGTCGCTTAGAAAGCCCGTTAAAGTAGAAAAAAATCACCAAGGAAGAAAGAGTCAAAAAAATATTAAAAAATATAAAATAAAAATACTAATAAATGTTTTATATATATAGTTATATTTGTATATATGGTCTTGGAAAATATTTTAGATCAAGCAACTTGAATATTATTTTAAACAAAGAGTTAGCATGTTCTTTTCAAAACTTTTAAATTAAATTTCTAAGTTTGGCTTGGTTTTGTGTTGCTATAATGAGAAGATTTTCTAGGAAATGTACCTTAGAGTTATATATAAAAATGTTTTCTTGAGTAATAACTAGCTTTAATTATAAAATAAATTTAGTTATTTACTAACTTCTTTAATTTGGCAAGATGACCGAATTTTGTGGGTATATTCACTGCAAACCCTCACGAGACTACGACTCGTCCACTAGGGTAACATAAGGGTTTAAAGGCTTATTGTATGCGCTAAATACAATCGCGATTCCTGTAAAAGTGAGTTTATATGAATAAATCTATCACTAATAATGTTTTTATCTTTAAATGCAGGTTAATGAAGAATAAATCTCAAACTCTCATCTCTTAACAAAAACCCTTTGATTTATTGAAGAAATGAAGCCCATGAAGCAAAACAATTTCTTTCAAATATTTAATGAAGTATAAAAGCTCAAAATTGCCAATAAATTGTCCAAGGCCCAAGCCCAAGAGCAAACTCAAGAGGGATCTGCGGATAACAACCAGGGATAACTTGACATCGATGCCAGCATCAATGCCCGTATTGATGCCAGCATTGATACCCCTATCGATGCTGGTATCGATACCTCCGACAGTTAGTTAGGAATCTAGGCTGGTTTTTGATGTTTTTGGATAAGATTTCAATTTAAGGGCTCTCATTCACTGATGTTTACTATAAATAGGGGTAGAGAGTGAGGGGTTAGAGTTGTGAAAATTTTTGTAACTCTATTTGGAGATGATGGCTACTCTTAATTGAGAAGGACTTCCAAATTTGTAACTTTTATTACAATTAATAAAATAATTTTTTTCACCACTTTAAATTTTTCTTCTATTTGTTGGATGATGAAGATGGAGATAAAGATTAATTTGGAGGTTTGTTTTCTCTTTTATTTCTCTTTTATTGTTTATTAGTTTAGATTTATTTTACATGCTTGTAGTTAGATTTTATTTTCTTGTTTAAATAGCCAAGAGGCTAGAACCCTCTTACCTTATAATTATTTCATACATATAGCTTAGATTTATTTCATACTTATAGAATAGATTTATTTTTTTATCTTTAATTCTTGCAATTTATTTTATAGTTTAGATTTTGCAATTTATTTGATAGTTAGATTTTAATTTCTTATACTATTCACCTTGAGGCTAGAACCCTCTTGAGTTTAGTTTTTCTTTTTGTTCATTTTTATTTTCTTTGACTCGCCTTTAGGCTAGAACCCTTTAGGGAATCACCCTTTTCTAAAAAGTGGATTCAATTCTAGATTACTTATATCTTCAATTGAATCCGCCATCTTTACTTTCTTGAATTTTATTTTCATTCTTGATTTTTATTTGTTTCTTGATTTTATTCATTCTTCTTTCTTACCTTGTTGATCACATTTATTTTTACTCACATCCACTCTCAAGCACATTGATTTACACACTATCACTTTCACTCTCATTATCTCTCCACAATCACACTTATTCTTCACTCCTATTGGTCACGCACACAACATAAAAAACGATTTATATTTTCTCCTACAAAACACCTTCCTCGTGGGATCGATAATTTTTTATACTATAACTTGACACTGTTGTGCACTTGTAATATTTTTGGTATATGTTTATGCCGCATCAAGGGGGTAGGAGATATTTTGTGACCTTTATAGATGATCACTCCAGATATTGTTACACCTATCTTCTCAGAACTAAAGATGAAGTAAAAGAGGTAAGAAATCTAGAATATAATCCACTAACCAATTTCAATTACAAAATATAAACTATTCTCTTTTTATCATATTTCAACTTAGATTTATTAAGCATAGATTATCAAACCATTTAAGGAAAGTGTAACCTATCAAATTATCATCTAAGCTAAAATTACTATTCATGATAAGAACAACAACATGATAATAATCCTAGAATTCATAAGCATAACCTATCAAACCATTTAAGATAAGCATAGATTATCAAATTCTTCTTCTACCGATTAGTTCTCTAGTTGATTATCCTAACATGAACATTTTAAGTACAAGAGAATAATTCATACAATATAAAAGAAATTAGACTAGTTTCATACAATTCTAAGATTCCTACAAGAATTAAATTCACATCTTAAGAAATAAAAACAAGAAAAAGAAGACTAATTACAAAATTAAAAAGAAAAGAAAAATCTAAACTATGAACAAGAAATAAATCTAATTACAAAGAAAATAAAAATCTAAACTACAAAATAAATTGCAGAAATTAAATGCAAGAAAAATAAATCTACTCTACAAATTAAAGTGCAAAAAGAAAATAAAAAAGACAAGAAAGTAAATCTATACTACAAGCATGAATTTAAATCTAACTAATAAGCAATAATAAAGAAATTACTAAAAAGAAATAAAAGAGAAAAGAAATGCAAACCTTCAAATTGCTCTTCATCTCCATCCTCATCATTCAACAAGAGGAGAAAGAACAAATTTAAAGAGGAAAAAATTATTTTTATTAATTGCAACTAAAGTTACAATTTTTGGAAGGCCTTCTCAATTAAGAGTAGCCCTCCTCTCCAAAAGGAGTTTACAAAAATTTTCACACTTAACCCCTCACTCTCTATCCCTATTTATAGTAATCTTCAATGAATATGAGCCATTGGATTTGTCTTGAGCCCCAAGCAACAATCTCCACCTTTGAATTTGCTTTTTGTTCTTCTCTAGCCCAAATATAGGAGGTCCAATTGATTTTCATTTACAAATCCGGTCCAATAAGTTTTGGTCTCATTTATGCAGCAGCCAGCCCAAAATGAGTTCCCATTTGATTTTCAAGAAAAAAAACGAAATTGGAGAGCTACAAAATTCGGTCCACTGCCCATTGATTTCATATGACTTTCATTTGATGAAAATCCAAGTCCAATGTAAACTCAACCGGCCCCATTTGATTTCAACTCCATATCTCCATCATCCTATCAAGTCCGGCCCATTTTGAGCAACCAAGCAAGTCTCCAGCAGTCCATGTCCATTTTCATTCCATCATCCCATGTGATTTTAAAATCATCAGGTCCGGTCCATAGAGAGTCTGCAGCAATCAAATGTTCGGTCCAATATGATTTTCAAAACAAATCCAAGTCAGCCAAGTCCTCAAAAGCTGTCCGGCCCACTTGCACATTTGCATTTGATTTTTGAAAATCACACACCAAGTTTGCAAACTTTGTCCAGCCCACTTGATTTGATTTTCGGCCCACTCTTTGCATTTCTTGTGATTAAAATTCAAACTAGCATAACCAATTCCATAGCCAGCAGGTCCGGTCCAATGCAAATTTACATTTGATTTTGATTTGATGAAATTCCCAAGTCTCCAACAGTCCAAAAAAACTCCCTTTGTGTAATCTTTTTGATGGGCTTTGGGCCTTCAAATTCTTATTTAAATCACAGGCTTTTTGTTGAGAGATGAGGGTTTTGAGATTTATTCTTCATTAACCTGTAATTAAAGATAAAAACAATTATTAGTAGTATATTTATTCATATAAAATAGATAATGAGGGTATAAAATTGTAATAAAATATGATTATCAAATACCCCCACACCTAAACTTTTGCTAGTCCTCTAGCAAAGAAAATAAAAAGAAAATCCTAACTCACTTTCGTAGGAATCGCGGTTGTATTTAGCGCATACAACAAGCCTTTAAACCCCTAGGTTACCCTAGTGGACGAGTTGTAGTCTCGTGAGGGTTTGCAGTGAATATACCCACAAAATTCGGTCAACTTGCCAAATTAAAGAAGTCAGTAAATAACTAAATTCACTTGATAACTTTTAGATAATCTAATTGGAGCCAGTTATCACTCAAGAAAACATTTTTATATATAACTCTTAAGGTATATTTTTAAGAAAATCTTCTCATTGTAGCAATACAAAACTAAACCAAACTTAGAAATTTAATTTAAAAGTTTTGAAAAGAACATGCTAACTCTTTGTTTTAAATAATTTTCCAGTTGCTTGATTTAAAATATTTTTCAATATTTATTAGTTTTTTTTTATATAACTCTTTCTTCCTTGGTGATTTTTTTTCTACTTTAACGGGCTTTGTAAGTGACCATTTAACGAGTTTTGGGCCAATGGATCCCAACCCAAATGGGCTTAGGTCATTAAGTATGGAAATACTCCTTGGGCTTAATTACTCGGTCAGCTTAGGCTTAATAAGATATAATCACCTTGAATTAGAAAGTTTTTTTTCCCTTTTTGGTGCCCATTTTTCGCACTCTTCTTTTGCAATTTTTTTTTTGTATATGTATATATATTTTGAAAATATGTAAATCAAGACACTTTGAAAAATTATTTTTAATTCTAAGTTAAGCATGCAAAAATTTCATTATTTTAAATAAAAATCCAAGTTAAGGCTTAAGTAAAGTATACTACTTTGAAAATCATTTCTTAAGAAATTTATTTAGAGTTATCATAAAAAGTGAACTTAAGTAAATAACCAACTTGGAATTAGAAAATTTCAAATTCATCAAATAAATTAATTATTACATAACTCTATCAATTTGGCAAGTGACGATATTTTTATAAATTTTTTTTTTTAAAGAAAAAAGAAAAAAATATAACTAAAAATGTAAAATAAAGAGAAAAAATAACTAATTTCCACCCCCACACCTAAATTTTACATTATCCTCAATGCAAACTCTATGATGCATAAAGTAAAGCAGATAAGAAGTGAAGCACTTACATATGGTCGGCTGATAAAAATCTGCAATTACCTTTGGTCTGAGGAGGATGAAATCAAAATTTTATTCTTTTTCTTTTTTTTTTTCTCTCTTTTTTCGTTTTTTTTTCTTTTTTTTCTATTTTTTTTTCTTTTTTTCTTTTTTTTTTGAAAACTAAACAAGAAACTCTCATATGAGAGAAGAATAAATTCTTTTTATTATTCTGAAATAAACAAAATAAACAATATAGAATGAAATATTCAACATGAAGAGTTCCTGTTGTACATTGAATCCTACCTTACTGTTGAAAATTCTTCCCCAGATTTTAAACAAATTCAGAATAATATAATCAATAATGTGAATTTCTAAGCATTTCGAGGTGTTCAGTAATTCTTGCAACAAAGTAAGGTAGATATTATTGGTGTCATGCATTTTGCATTTCTTAATGAACTTAGACTCTTGTACTGTGAAGTTTTGTTTTCTAACAACCAATTCTTCTGTGAAGTTCTGAAAATTTGGTTGTTGATTATTCTTCAAGAATCTAAGTTCATCAAGAAAGAGTTCTTCAAAATTTAATTCAAAGCAGCAAATGTTTAACACAGTTTTATTATTCTCAAGGACCTGATCTGCTTCTTCTAAAAACTCTAACTCTTCATTAAAATTTTCCTCAAAACTCAAATCAGACTCTTCTTCTTCTTCTTCTTCTTCTTCTGATATTTTCTGAATGTAGTTTATTCCTAGAGGCTGATTATTTGGTTGGTCCTTTGGATTAAAAATGTTGAGATCAGCAGTCAAATTCCCAAAGGACAGCTTCATTTGACCAGTTCTACAGTTGATGAGAGCATTAGAAGTGGCTAAGAACGGTCGTCCTAAGATGACAGGTGTCTGTCCTTTGGGATTGGAAACAGGCTGTGTTTCCAAGACTACAAAATCTACTGGAAAAATAAAATCTCCAACCTTAATCAGAACATCCTCTAACTCACCCATAGGGACCTTAACAGATCTATCAGCCAACTGTAAGGTGCATTTGGTTGGGTTCAGTACACCTAGACCCAATTGCTGATAGACTGAATATGGAAGCAAATTGACACTGGCCCCTAAGTCTAAAAGCGCCTTATCAATGTGAGTATTACCAATGATACATGAAATGATGGGGGAACCTGGATCTTTACGTTTCAAAGGTATGGGATTTGATAGCATTTCACTGATATTGGCAGCTAAAAAGACTTTCTTTGGAACATTTATTCTCCTCTTCTTAGTGCACAATTCTTTTAAAAATTTAGCATAAGATGGAATTTGTTCAATTACATCTAAGAGAGGAATGTTGACCTTAACCTGTTTGAATGTTTCTAAGATCTTCTCCTCCTGAGGAAAGTGTTTCCTAGACCTGAGTCTATCTGGAAAAGGAGCAACCGGTCTAAATCTATCAAAAGCAGGCTCAGGTTCGGGTTCAGGTTCTTGGTCATCTGAGGGGAGTGATTGTGGAATAGATTCATCAGAAGGAGAAGGAGAAGGAATTTGTACAGGATCAGGAGTTTGACTTGGAGGAGTTCTCACTTGATTATCGACCTGTCTACCTGACCGAAGTGAATGGATTGCATTCACTTGGGCTTCGTAGGATGAGCTGCATCCTGTGTTCTTAGGGTTGACCACGGGTTGACTTGGAAATTTTCCTTTCTCTCTTTCACTCACGGCACTAGCTAGTTGACTAAGTTGAGATTCTAATCTAGCTATAGCTTGAGTGTTGGAGTTGAGCATTTGTCCAGTGGATTGCATGAAGGAATTCAGAGTGCTAGACGTTTGAGTCAACATATTCGTGGTTTGAGTGGAGGCCTTAATTATGGTTTCCAAACCCCTTTCCAAGACGTTGAGACGTTTATCCTGATCTGTATTGTGATGAGTCTGAATTACAGCTTGATGAAGAGGAGACTGATTTTGATATGGCAGATTGCGTTGTTGAAATTGTGAATGAGAATTGAACGAAACTGTGTTTCCCCTAGGAAAATGTTGAGTCGAAGCGGGAGTGAAGTTTTGAGCTCCGAGAGAATTTCCTAGATTCCATGCAAAGTTGGGATGATTTCTCCAATCTGGATTGTAGGTTGGAGAAAATTGATCATTTCTAGGGTGCTGGAATGCAGTGTTCATCTGTTCTAATGAATTGTTGTTTCCTAGGAGAGGGCATTCCTCTGAAGCGTGGGTAGGAGACTGACAATTATGACATCCTGAGGCAGAAACATGATTGATTTGAGCTGGAGCTCGATCCTTAATTTCTAAAGCTTCTAACCTTCGCAGAATCGTCGCCATCTTCGCTTCAGAAGCAATGTTTGACTCTAAGGAAAGACCACTAGACTTAGATTGGGGAACTGATAAAACCCTATCATCACATTGTTGCCATTGCATTGTTTTTTCAGAAAGACTCTCTAAAAACTCCCAAGCTTCATCAGCATTTTTCCTCATAAAATCCCCGTGGCACATTGATTCTAAGGAAGTTTTTGCAGAATAATCTAATCCCTCATAAATTATTTGGCACAATCGCCATTTCTCTAAACCGTGATGAGGACATTGGATGAGAAGATCTTTAAATCGGTCAAAATACTTCCAAAAAGGTTCTCCCGGGATAATTTTAAAGTTTTGAATGCTGTTCCTAAGCTTTACCGTTTTATGAATAGGAAAAAATTTCTTAAGAAAAACGGTGACAAATTCATCCCAAGTTGAAATGGAATTTGGTGGTAAGCTGTACAGCCATTTTTTAGCTTTATCCTTAAGAACAAATAGAATAAATCTAAGCTTAACCGCATCTTCATTTAATTCTCTCATTTTAATCATAATGCACACTTCCTCAAATTCCGAAATAAAAAGAAATGCGTCTTCTGTTTCATTACCAAGGAATTTGGGAAGCATGTTTATGTATTGCGGTCTAAGCTCAAAACTTATTCCATTTGTTTCGGGGAGCCTAATGCATGAGGGGATTGCATTCCTAATGGGATAGCACATATCATGAAGAACGGGTGGATTAGGATGCTCCATTTCTATGATTGGTTCAAAGCGAATTAATCGATGTGTATTATCCCTAATCCACTGTTGCATACACCAAAATATTTCTTTTTATTTTTATTTTTTTAAGAGGAAAAAAAATAGTTTTTTTTTTAGAAGAAAAGGATAAAGAAAAATCCTAACTAAAACAATTCAAAACAATCACTTCTCAATCACTCTAATTCTAGGGTTTAGACTAACTCAACTAGACCAGCTCCTAACCAAAAACTCCTACAGTGAAAAGATTAAAGTTTTATCCAGGTAGTTAGCCAGGTAAGGATAGTACTAGAGGGTGATCAAAGATCAATTAAGTACCTCTTTCCTTGTGGAGCGCTTTACGCAACCCCTAAACCTTGCCTTAGACACCAACTAATCTGAGAAAACTTAAACCGGTTCACTTAAGGATTTCTTGTTCCTTATTGAGCTCAAATCCTTAGGGGCCAACGTCTAATGAGTTTTATTAGGCTTGGGTGGTATAGTGAGGAATTAGTGATTTTTTGGCTAAGGAAAGGGTGATGAAATCCCTCACCTTATCTTGATTATGGGGTTTTGCCCTTAAAAATATTTTTAAGTGTGTGCCAAATCAAGATGCTCAAATCACTTGGTGAATTCCTACTATCAATATGAAATGCAACCCTATGAATTAAAAGCAACTAAAAAGGATGGAAAAAAAATCTTTTTTTTAATTAGGGTTAACAATCAAACAAATGAGAAGGGGGAAATTTGTTTGAATTTATTATCTTGTTAGTAAATGTCAAAGTGGAGGATGGATTTTATTATGGTTAACAAAAAATAAAAACCTTTTTTTAAGTCCTAATTGTCTCTAATTATGAAGAATTAGCTAAAGGGTGGAATTAAAACTAGAAAGAGGACTTACCCGAAAGTAAATCTTTAAATCCTAGCTCTCCAATCCGCGATCTTCAGGCTCCAAGCGTTTCCTTCACAAAAAACACACAAGTTAAAGAACCAAAATAATTAAAACCTACTTAAGCACTCTCCCCGGCAACGGTGCCAAAAACTTGATGCGGCATAAACATGTACCAAAAAGGTTGCAAGTGCACAACCGTATCAAGTTATAGTATTTAAGATATCGATCCCACGAGGAAGGTGTTTTGTAGGAGAAAATATAAAATCGGTTCTTATATTGTGTGCGTGACAAATATGATTGGGAAGAGATTGAGATAGTGAAAATGGTGTGTAAATGGGTGCAAAGTGTAAATGAGAGTGGATGTAAAAGAGAAGGAGTATGATCAATAAGGTGAGAAGAAAAAATGAATAAAATCAAGAAACAAATAAAAAAATCAAGAATGAAGAACAAAATTCTAGAATAAAAGAAAATGCAAAAAATTAAAAATGGTGGATTAATAAAATTCAAGAATAAAAGAAAATGCAAGAAATTAAAGATGGTGGATTCAATTATAGATATGGGTAATCTAAAATTGAACCCACTTCTTAGAAAAGGGTGATTCCCTAGAGGGTTCTAGCCTAAAGGCGAATCAAACAAAATAAAAATAAACAAAAAGAAAAACTAAACCCAAGAGGGTTCTAGCCTCAAGGTGAATAGTGTAAGAAATTAAAATCTAACTACAAAATAAATTATAAAATCTAAACTACAAAATTACAAGAATTAAATGCAAGAAAATAAATCTACTCTATAAGCATGAAATAAATCTAAGGCAAGAGGGTTCTAGCCTCTTGGCTATTTAACAAGAAAATAAAATCTAACTACAAGCATAGAAAAAAATCTAAACTAATAAGCAAAAAGAAATAAAAGAGAAATATGGTATTTTGATAGGGGGAGCAATCCCTATATCTTCTTATGCTTTGTACTCACCTATGCTTATTGATAGGGGGAGCTTTCGCTCTCTTAATTCTTTTGTCCCCTTTTTGATGTTGTCAAAGGGGGAGAAATATTGTGAGTATATCTATCTTGTTTGTTTATATGCATGTGAGTTATTATCTTGTATATGTTCATTTCCTTCATGCATATATTCCTTTTTGTAAATTGTTTGTCATCATCAAAAAGGGGGAGATTGTTGGCCTTCTTGTTTTGATGATGTTTAACAAACAATTTATTACTAATGTTGTTTGTCTAGTGTTTGTGCATTCCTATGTTTTGTAGACAAACAACGTTGTTGGAGGATGGATGGAATAGAGCTTCAACGATCATATCCAAAGGAGGTTGGCGGAATGTCGGTGAAGCCTTGCTATTCAAAGTTCAAGATCCAAGTTCAAGCTTCATCCGCGAGATTACCAAGTCAAGCTTATTGAAGATCAAGATCATTGCTTGGGTAATTTAGTTTAGGAATTTATATTATGTGTGTTAGTACTTTAAGCTCAATCATATACACACATACACGTTTTGGTTTTTGTATATATATAGTTATATATATACATATATGTTTTGGTTTGATAGTTTTCAAGTTTTACTATGAAACAATTGAATATAATTAGAAAACATATTTTTGTTTCATACTCATATGCATATATATGATTTCATCAATATCAATTTTAGTTAGTTAAATAAAATCATGTTTTAGTGCATTATATGTGTATTTTGATAAAATACTACATTCATTATTTATAGACTTCATAACAATAGTTTACATCTTTCTTCAAGCCTATAAAATCATTTTGTAAAGTTTCAAAAGTTGGTTTAGCCAAAATGTCAAAATTCACATGTTTCCATTTTCGTTGTAGCATGTTTATTATCATGTCTACAATCATTCCCCAAAGTTTTACATTTTTTGGAATTTATTTGATATTTTTAAACAGAGTTCGTCGGTCGCCCGCCGCGGTCGACCGAGAGCTTCCTTCGGTCGATCGCACCGGTCGACCGGATAAGTCAGCTAGTGTTTTTCTCGTGTTTGACCTGGATAGCGGTCGACCAAAATTTTCGTCCGTCGACCGATCGTTTCTGTCGGTCGACCGCGAATTTCTTCGGTCGACCACCGCTCGTTCTGACTGCTTCTAATGGCTATTTTTGTTACCGTTGCTGGGGTGTTTTTGGTCTTTTGTTTTGGGAGTTTTGGCTGAGTTTTGAGAGGGTATAAATACCCAATTGCTGATCTCTTCTCAAGTAATCAAGAAGTGTTTTAAACAAAGTTTTTAAACAAGGGTTTAGGGTTTTACTGTTTGTTTAAAAGTTTGGGTTTCTGTTTACAAAGGAGGAAGTTTTCACTGCAGATTGAGGGATTCATTCTCAATCCTCTTCATCCTCTTCTTTGTGTTTATAGAGAAGTTTTCTAACTCTTTTCTCTAGCAATTTCGTTATTGATTTTCATATTCTTACTATTGCTAGTTTGCTATTTGAGTTAGATTTTATTTTACTCATTGTTACACACACCCACATTGAGCTTATAGTATTTTCATACATAGTATAGTTGGGTGGTGAGAGATTGTAACTTTGAGTTGTGCTTAATTGAGTTCTCATCCACTTGTATAGTTTGCTATATCATTTTATTATATCTTTCATACATAGTATAGTTTGCTATATCATTTTTTATATTGTGCTTATTGAGAGATTCACTTTGTAATACACTTGTACACCGAGTGAGGAGTGTGTGGTGAGAGTCGGGGATCATCCCAAGAGGAGTGGCGTCGGTTGACGTGCCTAGAGAGAGGTTGTAACCGAGCACTTGAGGGAGACACGGCTAGGTCCAACACTTAGTGGGTGTAGAGTGGGATTACAATAGTGTGTTGATTGTAAAATTTTCGGTTAGCTAGAAAACCGAGTGTGAGGTGTAAACGTTGTTCGGGTGAACGTAGAAAACCCGGTTGAGATAGTGGAGATCTCCTCGAGGTGAGGAGCGGAGACGTAGGTCAAGTGGTTAGACCGAAC
>NC_033801.1:57839591-57878792 GCF_001876935.1 Asparagus officinalis
CCCCCCCCCCTCTAGGGTCTAACATTAACCCCTCACTCTCTATCCCTATTTATAGTAATCTTCAATGAATATGAGCCATTGGATTTGTCTTGAGCCCCAAGCAACAATCTCCACCTTTGAATTTGCTTTTTGTTCTTCTCTAGCCCAAATATAGGAGGTCCAATTGATTTTCATTTACAAATCCGGTCCTATAAGTTTTGGTCTCATTTATGCAGCAGCCGGCCCAAAATGAGTTCCCATTTGATTTTCAAGAAAAAAACGAAATTGGAGAGCTGCAAAATTCGGTCCACTGCCCATTGATTTCATATGATTTTCATTTGATGAAAATCCAAGTCCAATGTAAACTCAACCGGCCCCATTTGATTTCAACTCCATATCTCCATCATCCTATCAAGTCCGGCCCATTTTGAGCAACCAAGCAAGTCTCCAGCAGTCCATGTCCATTTTCATTCCATCATCCCATGTGATTTTAAAATCATCAGGTCCGGTCCATAGAGAGTCTGCAGCAATCAAATGTTCGGTCCAATATTTTTTTTCTTCAATTTCCAAACTCTGCAGCAAATCTCCAATGCTTGATTTTCAAAACAAATCCTAGTCAGCCAAGTCCTCAAAAGCTGTCCGGCCCACTTGCACATTTGCATTTGATTTTTGAAAATCACACACCAAGTTTGCAAACTTTGTCCAGCCCACTTGATTTGATTTTCGGCCCACTCTTTGCATTTCTTGTGATTAAAATTCAAACTTGCATAACCAATTCCATAGCCAGCAGGTCCGGTCCAATGCAAATTTACATTTGATTTTGATTTGATGAAATTCCCAAGTCTCCAACTGTCCAAAAAAATTCCCTTTGTGTAATCTTTTTTATGGGCTTTGGGCCTTCAAATTCTTATTTAAATCACGGGCTTTTTGTTGAGAGATGAGGGTTTTGAGATTTATTCTTCATTAACCTGTAATTAAAGATAAAAACGGCAGCCCCCTTCCCCCCCCCCCTCCCCCTTTCCCTAATTTTCTAGCAGGCTAATCGTGATCACCTGCGTGTCCGTTGTTTTATCTGCTTAAAAGGTATGATTTTTCTACTGAGCTTTAGAATTTTTAATTTTTTTATTATTTATTATTGAATTTAGTTTAAAAACCCTAATTTATGATTAAAAAATAAACGAGTTCAATTCTGAAAACCCTAACTCAACTACATGTTAATTCATTTGAACAACACTAGTAATCATATTTTTTTTAAACACTTATAAACCCTAACTCATTTAAGTTTCATTCGTGCTATAAGTTGGTGTGATTATTTAAGTTTGTGATGTGAAAATATGTAAAATAAATTTTTAAAAAAATAGAGTGACATATAACACATTATAATTTTTATAATGTGTTATAATCCAATTTAGGTGAATAAAAAAATAACGTTATCCCTAGATTTTCGTCCAATAATTACATCCAATTCCTTGGACTTATAATATATGATATACGACTCAGATTTGGGTAGGAGATAAAGTTTTCTCCCGAAAATGAGCATTTATTTTATATTATAGGAATAAAAAATTATTACTGAAATTCATAATTATTGGATCTGCCATTCTCGGACGGGTTAGGAATATAGTTGTGCATACATCTAACTTTGTATACTTTGTATATTTTCATTCTTGAAAGTTTTGGCAGCATGTAGTCGTTGTTCTCCGTGTACAATAAGCGTATGTTGTTCTGCATTTTGGGTTATTGTTGATACGCATAATAACATCTGCACAGTGTATAGGGAGAACAGCGGGTAGGTGCTGTTAAAATTTTTAAGAAATAAAAATATACAAAGTATATGAAGTTGGATGTAAGCACTACTATATTCTTAATGGATAGAAGCCTTCCTATGACAGCCGCTAGATTAGTATAATTAGTTTCTACGTATGTTTTATATATATTTTATGTAGATAAATATTCATATTGTTAATTGATATATGAACGTATGTTTGATGTGTGTTGAATGTATAAGAGTCATGGATGTATTAGTAGTTGTGAGACTAATCGTATTTAGTGTGTTGAATGTATAAGAGTCATGGATGTATTAGTAGTTGTGAGACTAATCGTATTTAATAATTATATACAATTTACAGATAAGGATAATTCCTGACAAATCATAGATAGATATCCCTAGGCACCATAGATTTCGTGACACACGATACAAGGAGGGATGTGAAGCCTTCATGCGTTATGCGAAAATGAATCCGAGAAATTTAAGAAGCGGTGCTATGTATTGTCCTTATTGTAAGTGTAGGAATTTGTAGCTACTGAATAGAAATGATATACGGATTCACCTAATAAAATTAGGTTTTGATGAGAAATATAAATATTAGAACTAGCATGGGGAGGGTATCACTGAAGATGAGGATCCAAATATACGTGTTAGTACGTCCGGTGGCCAACGAATAGATGACACAGAAACAATGTTGAATGATATTTTTCCTCGACCTACAGAATATGATGTTGAAGATAATGTCGAGGATGATATTGGAGATAAAAGTGAAGATGATATCAAAGTTGAAGCTGAAGAGGTAGGAGATGTCGAAAGTATCAAAAATATTAATGATATGCATTCCTCCGTAGAAATAAAGCGAATAATGGAGCTACTAGAAGATAGTGAAAAGGACTTATATGAGGGATGTACCGAGTACTCCAGATTTTCATTTATGCTAAAACTCCTACATATTAAGACACTTAGCGGTATGTCAGATAATTATTTTGAAATGCTTCTTGATTTGCTTCGGACTGTAATTCCTGGAGGAGAGAATAGCATACCCCAAACAACTTATCAAGCTGAGAAGATTGTCTCTGCTCTGGGTCTTGATTATAATAAGATGGATGCATGTCCGAATGATTGTATTTTGTACCATAAAGCCAATAAAGACCTTCAAGAGTGTCCGACATGTGGAGTTTCTAGGTGGAAGCAGCGCACAAATTCTTCAACAAGGATTACAACGGAGACAGGGATAACACAGAAGAAAATTCCAGCCAAGGTGCTTTGACATTTTCTATTGGCTCCTAGATTTCGAAGATTGTACATGAACAAGAAAACGGCAAAGAATATGAGGTGGCACAAGGAAGATCGAGTAGACGATGGTAAATTGAGACATCCTGCTGATGCTTTAACTTGGAAGCATGTTGATAAAATTTATCCTCGTTTTGTCGAAGATTGCAAAAATATAAGACTGGGTCTATCAAGCGATGAATTCAATCCATTTGGGGTAATGAACTCTGGCTGGTCTACGTGGCCAGTTGTATTAATGCCATATAATTTACTTTCATTGCTTTGTATGAAACAACTGTTTATGATACTTTCATTACTAATACCCGGTAAACATGCACCGGGAAATGATATTGATGTCTACTTAGAGCCTCTAATTGATGAGCTGAAACAATTATGGTCTGAGGGTATTTTAGCATATGATGCCCATTTAAAAGAGTCGTTTAGATTACGTGCTATTCTATTATGGACGATTAATGATTTTTCAGCTTATGCTAATCTGTCCGGGTACTCTACGAAGGGCAAGTGTGCTTGTCCTATATGTGGTCAGGAATTTGAAGCTCTTCAATTACCACATAGCCGAAAGAGTTATTGGTTTAATCGAAGATGGTTGCCCTTGAGTCATAAGTACAGAAAATTATCAGCTAAGTTTGGTGGCACAGTTGAGAAAAGAATGAAGCCGCGTCAACTGACAGGTAATGAAATCAATAAAATTACTTGAGGGGTTTCCAAAAGTTGTGTTTGGAAAAAATCGCTATTCTAAATTTAACCCGCTCGGAGTAAGAGATTACTTAAAGTCAAAAAAGCTAGTGAAGCGTAAGTGAAAGGTTCGTAAAATGCAAGTTGAGGACGAAGCCCAAAAATTACCTAGAGGATGGACTAAATTTAGTATCTTCTTTCAGCTACCTTACTGGCAAAATCTTAAAATCTGACACAACTTAGATGTTATGCATATTGAGAAAAATATATGTGATAACATAGTATCAACTCTCCTACAATATACAAACAAGTCGAAGGATGACCTACAGGCGCGCCAAGATCTGACTACTTTGAATATCTGAAATGATTTGCAAACTCAAGATGTTGGCCTTAAAAAATTAAAGTTACCTCTGTCTCGTGTTACAATGTCAAATGAGCAGATGCAACGAGTTTGTGAAATTCTTAAATCGGTAAAGTCGCCGGATGGTTACTCTGCTAACATTTTAAATAATGTCCAGGTGCAAGAGAGAAAACTCTTAGGTCTGAAGACACATGATTATCACATTCTTCTCCATCAATTGCTCCCTGTTGCAATCCGTAACAATATGGAGAAAGAAGCGTCAAAGATTATTATTGAGTATATTGGATTTTTCAGAAAATTATGCTCTAAAGTCATAGATGTAGATGAATTTAAAAAACTTGAAGCTAATATCCAAGTTACTCTATGCAATATGAAAGTAATATTCCCTCCATTTTTTACAATTATGATCCATCTTACCCAACATCTTGCAAGAGAGGCTAGAATCACCGGTTCTGTTACTTATCGTTGGATATATCCGATTGAAAGGTAATTTATGATTTTTCTTATATTTATTAATTGTATATGTGTTTTTAAAATTACCGTGCTAATAATTAACTTTTATGATTCTAAGATACTTGGGCTGCATGAAAATTAATGTTCGCAATCGAGCTCGTCCCGAGGGCTAGATAGTTGAAGGATACGTGCCTAACGAATGCTTTGTGTTTGCATAACGTTACATGTGCAAGAAGAAAACCACATCTCAAGCACCTCATAAGGAGAGGAAGCGTGAAAAATACCCGAGATCTCTCTTAGATCAAATTCAAACATATGTGTTGGAAAACATTGATATGTTCGCAGACTATCGAAGGTAACAAATAAAATTAGTAATATAGATGAGAAATATTCAATTTACATATAGTTTATCAATACAAACTTATATATTGTTTATATAGGCGACATCTGGAGAAGCTTAAGAATGAAACAACCGGTAGGAATGCAGCGCATAATATTCAGAAAAGACATAAGAAAAGACATAATATTCAGAAAAGACATAATATTCTGATTGGTTAAGAATTGATGTAAGTGTTTTACAATTAATTATTGAACATTCATAATATAACATCACCTAAATATTCTCAAATTGTTTGTCTTAGGTTGAAAAATCACTTCTTGATGGTACTACATTACCAGATGAAATTATTATCCATGTACAACGCCCTTATCACGAAGTGAGACGTTATAATGAGCATTTGGTCAATGGATATAAATTTTAAACGCTAGAGACCGATGATAGGAGGGTAACTCGGAACATTGGGGTCATGGGCTTATTTGCTCAAGAATGTTTTTCAAGTATAAGAGATCAGAATCCAATTCTAGCTGACATACTATATTATGGCCAATTAGAAGATATTGTTGAGGTAATTTACGGGTTTAGTAAACCAAAACAATGTACTTACATGATGTTCAAGGTTCGGTGGTGTCCTGCAAAAAAGAAAAAGGATCATTATGGATTTACACTAGTCAATCTTCACTGAGAAGTATATACGGATAAGAAATTCATTTTCGCAGAACAAGCTGATCAGTGCTTCTTTGTGAAAGATCTGAATGTCATGTCTGATAGGGTGGTTTTATACAAGGAGCCAATATCTGTTGTTCTTCCTAATAACAATGAAAAAAATATTGAAGAAAGTGAAGATAATTATAGTGAACCAATTGGGTCATTTGATGATGTTTGGCAAGAATTCTCTTACACACAGAATGTGGCGCTGGATGTAGGTATGAACTATATATGTTACACCACATTATCGATTTTTATCTTATCATAATAAAAACAATAATGCATTTCATAATAACATATCTCATGAGCATGTATACAATTTTTTCTTAACAATTGTTTTTATTAAATTTGAAGATGAGGAGGGTGAGGAGGCTCTTTGACCTGGAGCGTGATCGATCACGGAGTATCACCCTAGATAGAGGTGTTGATGATACACTACCATCTCTGGGTGCAGGTATAAAAATTAATTAATACTTTAATATATTTTATAAATTTTTAGTTATCTAGCTCATAGTGTTTATTTGTTGCAGATGTGGGATATTCATCACCCGACCCCTCTAATGTAGCACCAGAACCATCCCCCGACGCAGGCATTCAATATTTAATAATTGATAATGGTCAATTAAAATTTCAAATTAATGATTCTCCTTTCTTATGTAGGTGCTTCTTGGACCCTGAGATATCCATCATATACATTCCATACTGACTTGCGGCCGAAGACACAGGACTATCTCAGTTTACCCTTACCTCCGGACTCTCATAAGTCCAAGCCTGACTCAAGGAAGTACCACCCACATGCTGTGAGAAAGTTAGAGGAAATGCTTCCTATGTTGGAGACTAGGAAAGCTGATGCACTTGCAGCAAAAGAAAGAGAGATAATGAATGATAAATTGTATAAATACTTTAAGTTTTTACATTTATATATTATATGATATGTTATCATGTTATTATTGTAGGCGCTAAGCGAGGTCGCGTAGAGAACAGACGTGGCGGAGGTAAGCCTTAATCTAAATAATCGCCAAGAGGAATGAGGGCGATAATTCGGTGGAATAGTTCTAATTTGCCCGTTGGTCCTTGGTTGACCCGATTGAATGCATATATTAGGGTTCTTGTGCGTAGAGCGACCATTATTAACCCTTATTTTCATTTTCGAGAATTACCATGGACCGCATATGAGGCGATATGGACTGAGCTTATGGTACGTGCATATTGTTTTAGATTTTCATTTATTAATAATTAGTAATTGATATTAAATTATCCTTACTAAATGTGTATGTAAATCTACAGGACTGCTTCTGCCTTGAGGACTTTGAGGGGGCTTGGAATTATGTGTTTAATGTCAAGGTTGAAGCAGTCCTCAAACAATGGAGGCATGAGATCAAACATGAAACCTATGATAGGTATGAGGAGGACTGGCAGAGGTTTTTAAACCTTGATGACCAAGTTGACGAGATTCATTTTACGACTCTCCTCATGTATTGGGATAGCGATGCTGCCAAGGTTAGTTTCATGAAAATTACATTATAATTTTAAGATATTATTTTATTAGATATTTATAGTTTTTTTTAAAGAATAAATCCACGAAGGGGTCAGAAAATAGAAGAAAGAAGCTGCATGACCACCACTTGGGCTCACACTCCTATGCCAATCTGGATGATGTTTATTGTCAGGATACGGTATATGTCATTTAAAGCTTTAAAAGATCTTAATGCTTAGTATGATTATGAAATCTCATAATTTATAATATGATAGGAAAAATCATTAATGCCGATACACTTGAGGACAAAAGCGGCGTATGGTACTTTCCGTGATAGATATAGGGGTAATGAGAAGAATCGGGATAAGATCAATGCAAATCTCGAGTTGGTGGTGAGCCTTATACATATCTTGAGTGTATTATTAATTCTATTTTGTTGATAACATTACGAGGAAACGAGAACACATATAATATGGTCATTACCTTGAATTAACTATAAATTTGTGCTTTAGGAGGGATTTGAGGCTAAATCCAAGGAGGCTGCATCTATGTACATTTCGCAGGAGGAGGAACAAACCGAGCCGGACCCTCACATGCTTTCTGCAGAGGAGAACATCAATCTCACACAGAACTTGATGGGTCATAATAGGTAAGGATGGTAAAAAATCGAATCAATTTGAATACTACATACTATTTATATTTGTTTACCATTATTGAATTTGAGAGCAAACTTTAATATTTATTTCTACCTAATAATAGGAGAGGAAGATATCCTCTGCATGGTGTCGGAGCTTCACCCGGCATAAGCATGAGATCATCCACAGCATCCTCCACGCCATCTACATCAATGAGAGCAGCCACAAGCAGTTTCCAGGCTATGTCATTTGTCGCACGTATCTCTGCGTATCTGATTGACAAAATTGACCCGGAGCTGCATATTCAGGTGACTAATGAGATGACTAGAGTTGCGCTGACGACGAACTCGATGAACGATCTCATAGTGTATGTTATACAATATTTAGGTGGTGCGATTCCTTATAGCGCGTATGGTGGTATCATACGGATCATTAGCTCGATTGGTGATAATTCCGGCGCTAGACAGAGCAATGCTCAGGTACCTTATTTTTTCTTATATTTATAAATTCATTTTTATTTAATATGTTATCAAACACCACATAATGATTATCCAATTGAACATTCAGAGTGGAGACATTGGAGGGAGCAGCACCCATTCTTGAAATCAGGATAGAGATACCCCCGCCGACGACGATGGATGAGGTTTTTTTACTTTTAATGCAATAAACAGTTTTATTTGTTATAACACTATATTTATTCATGTCGTGTATCCTATCGTAGTCATGTGCATTGTTAGTATATATGTTGTTGGATGTATATATTAGACGGAACTTGTTGATGTATATTTTGAAGTGGATGGTTGGATTTGTACATTGTGTTGGATTTGGTTATATTTGGTTTTGAATGGAATTGTTTTGAATTTTGATTATAATTGGATGGTTGGATGTATTCATGTTTATAGTATTTTCTAGATGTATTCATATATTAATGTAATTTTACAAGAAAAATACAAATTGTAATTAATTTTTTTTGCTTAAAAAAAACAACCTAGACGGAATTCTGTTTAGATTGTCGTACTAGATGGAATTCCGTCTAGTCTGACAGACTAGACGAAATTCCATCTAGGTTTTCAGACTAGACGGAATTCCATCTAGTCCGACAGACTAGACGGAATTCAGTCTAGTCTGTCAGACTAGACGGAATTCCGTCTAGTCCCGTATACTAGATAGAATTCCGTCTAGTCCGAAAACCTAGACGGAATTTCGTCTAGTCTGTCAGACTAGATGGAATTCATACTTCCGTCTAGGTTGACTTCCGTCTAGATTGATCAACCTATATGAAATTCCGTCTAGTTTGCTTCAATCTAGACGGAAGCAAAATAAATGGACCTAACTAGACCGAATTCCGTCTAATTGAACTAACTTAGACGGGATTTGGATCAACCTAGATGAAAATTTCCGTCTAGGTTGCTCGTTTTTCTACTAGTGACAGACGCGTCGTTAGCAGGTTTGGGAGGTGTTTTGATGCAGACTCAGAGGGTAGTAGCATACATCTCACGGCAGTTGAGAATTCATGAGCAGAACTACCACACTCATGATTTGGAGTTAGTAGCAGTTGTATTCGCGCTGAAGGCATGGAGACACTATTTATATAGAGTTCAGTTCGAGCTTTTCACATACCATCAGAGTTTGAAGTACCTTTTCTCCCAGAAAAAACTTAATCAGAGGCAGCAGGGATGGATTGAGTTCATCAAAGACTATGAGTTCGTGATTCAGTATCAACCGGCGAAGGCGAACGTCGTAGCAGATGCTTTGAGTAGGAAGCATCGGTATCAGGTTGCGGCTTTGAGGTGCTCGTTGTATAGAGACCTTCTCACTCTTAGCCAGTTCGACTTTAAGCCAGAGATTGGCGGGACCAGCGCATATTTGGGAGCTATATCAGTGCAGCCATCTTGGAGGGACAGAGTAGTCAGAGCTTAGTTAAAGGACTCTTAGATTCAAATCCGGAAGGAGGAGATTTTCAAAGAGCCCAAGGATGATTGGGCCATTGGAAAAGATGGAGTCCTTCGAATGAAGGGTCGATTAGTTATGCCAGCCAGTGTGGAGCTTAAGAAGGAGTTGCTTAATGAAGCACATCGTACCCGATATACAGTACATCCAGGAACCACCAAGATGTACAAGGACTTGAGGAGACACTTCTGGTGGAGTGGCATGCGTAGAGACATTACAGATTATGTGGATAAGTGTTTCACCTGTCAGCAAGTGAAGGTAGAGCACTAGAGACCAACAGGGACACTTTAGCCTTTACCCATTCTAGAGTGGAAGTGGACGAATATTTCTATGGACTTCATTGTAGGATTGCCAAAGTCGAAGAAGGGGAACAACTCAGTTTGGGTTATTGTGGATCGGTTAACGAAGTCGACACATTTTATTCCAGTGAGGACTACTTATACCGCCGAGAAATATGCGAGAATATTTATTTGGGAGATAGTTCAAGTTCACGGAGTTCCAGATACGATTGTATTAGATCGAGGATCAGTATTCACCTTGTACTTTTGGAGGAGTTTCCAGAATTCATTTGGCAACAGATTATTACACAGTAGTGTATTTCACCCTCAGACAAACGGTCAGACAGAGAGAGTGAACCAGGTGTTGGAAGATATGCTACGGGCTTGTGTTATTGATTTACAGGGTAGCTGGGAGGATCATATTCCATTGATAGAGTTCGCTTATAACAATAGTTATCAAGCGACGATTGGTATGGCTCCGTATGAGGTACTGTACGGGAGGCCTTGTAGATCCCCTATATGTCGGGTAGAGCCGGAGGATAGCTTGTTGCTTGGACCAGAGCTGGTGAGGCAGACTACCGAAAAGGTAGCATTGATTAGGGAGTGTATTCTAGCTACTCAGAGTCGACAGAAGAGTTACGCGGATCATAGATAGTGACCTTTAGAGTTTCAGGATGGAGATTATGTCATGTTGAAGGTATCGTCGATGAAGGGTGTGCAGCGGTTTGGTAAACGGAGGAAGCTAGCCCCGAGATATATTGGCCCTTTTCGGATCATTGAGCGTATTGGAGATGTTTCTTATATACTAGACCTTCCAGCATCGATGTCTAGTGTGCACGACGTATTTCACATCTCTATGCTCAGGAAGCACCTTCATGATGAGGAGAGACAGCGAGTATTGGATGCTCCGGAGATCGAGCTTCAGAATGATTTGACTATTATTGAGATCCCAGTTTGTATACTTTCTAGAGAGGACAAGAAGCTTAGAAATAAAATGATTCCTTTGGTGAAAGTCCAATGGAACTGGAGAGGATCTGAGGAGATTTCTTGGGAGCGCGAGGAGGATATGCGTCGCGACTACCCACACCTGTTTGAGCATGTAATTTGTTTGAATTTTATTTTCTTATGATTTATGATGATTTTGGAATAGTTGTATTTATCTTAAACACTAGAATGGGGTATGGTCACTTAATCCATAATCATTTGGAATACATGGTATATATATAGGGTTTTCCTTGTTTGGATTTTTTACCCGACGTACTATTTTCTTTTAGTTAGGGATTAAAGTGTAAATATTTACATTCTAGACTGTTAACCTTAAATACCGCTATGTTCATATCTGATAGTTATGTTATGAGATGTTGTGATTTCCTCATATTATTAATGTTTGAGATGCGATTTTGGAATTTCGAGGACGAAATTCTTTTAAGGGGGGAAGAATGTAAAGCCCTGTAGAATTTAATAATGAGTTTTATTGTGAAATGTATGTTTATATCATAGAGGAGTATGATAACAAGTGTTTGGGGATCAAACTAGTGTATTTATGCGAGAGAAATCAAGTGAAAAGACCAGCACATGAATATATCACGCATAGCAGAATATTGTTGCGCGGTCGACCGCACTGGGCGCGGCTGTTCGCGGGGAAAATCGTTTTCATTAACGTTATTGTTTTCTTAAGCAACTGTTTATCGGTTACAAAAGATCCGATCTTTTTATAAGATCCGGTTACAACAAAATCAAAGAAAGAAAAAAGATTACAACTTTCCTTTTCTCGAACAAATCGCAAGATCCTGTTTTGCGGTCTCTTGCTTGTGTGGGTTCTTCGCCTGCGTCGGGGTTAATCCATGGACCACCGCGCGATCTTGATCCGATCGGATCTACACGGTATGACGGATGTTATTTCACAAAGGAAATAACAGCCGGGGTACTATTTCACCAAGGAAATAATAGCCTTTAGTAATTGAAATCGACCAAGCGAAATCGATACTCTTCTCGGGATCAAAAACCAAGTTTTGATCCGGAGGATAACCGTGTGGATCTCAGATCTGATCTCTCTCTCGAACTCCTGCCTTGTTTGACATGGATGATCGCCAAGAACCAGATCTGAAAAGTCCAAGTCTTCAAAGCTTCAAGATTCCAAAGTTGAGCTCTCAATCCAGCAGAGTTTCGCCTCAAAAAGTTCCAACCTACCTAGGTGGCTCGGCTTTGGCCAAGCCCTCCGGGTGTTCGCCGCTTCGCTCGTTTTCCGATTTTGCGGTTTATCCAATCTTTATTGTTGATCTGGACTCTGATTTGGTAGTCTGGGTCCTGATTTGGCAGTAAATCCGCTTTGGTGTTGTGGTCTAACGATCCTGCTTGGATATATCGCCCGATGGTTGGTTTGTCGAATCACTGTGCTGAGCTGTGTTTAGGGACCTATAAGCAGTTTTATACGCCTACAGATACCCCCTCTAAAGTATTTCAGCCTCATTCTTTAATAGAAGAGTCTGGAATACTTTGGATATGATTGTCCCAACCTTCAATCGGTGTAACGGGACCTTGGAATGGCTTCTATTCTTGATTCTTTTAATCCTCCAGGCTATTCGGTGCTTTGTCGAATGTCTGCAAGGGTTCTGGTGCTACATTTATTGTCTGACCGTTATCGGAATTTTGAACTTGAAGTCACTTCCTGATTTTCTGATCTTTAGCTCGTGTTTGCTGTTTCAACATAGAACCGACCATCGATTGTTGGCGTTGAGTCTTCATTTGCAACGCGTTGTCCGACGTTTGACACAGTTTATACTCGTATGTCTGCTGGAGTCTTGAGAAGTAGTTTATACTCTTATACTTTTCAGAGTGTTGTTGAGTTATCCTTAAGAATATTTTTAGAAAAATACTCTCCAGAAACTTCTCAACAAAAATAAGGAATAGTTTATACTCATATACCTTATTGGAGTACTAAGAATGAGCTGAACCGGCCTGATAATAACCCAAAAAAGGCAGTAATTAGGATCAAAAAATCCTCTGACCCTTCCGAATATATGGGAGAGGAATGAATAAATAAGGGACTGAACCGTCGGTCGATTTGAAGTCGTTTCGATACTCGGTTCAGTTCCAATTTGAATTTTGGTTCAAATCTGGTTCAAACTGGTTCAGAACTGGTTCAACCTGGTTCAAGACTGGTTCAGGACTGGTTCAGGACTGGTTTAGCCTGGTTCAGCCTGGTTCAGGCTAGTTCATCCTGGTTTGGTCTGGTTCAGCCTGGTCTGGTCTGGTTCAGCCTCATTTGAACTGATTTATCCTGGTCTGGTCTGGTTCAACCTGGCCTAGTCCGGTTCAAGGCTGGTTCAATACTACAAAAGAGCCTCTTTTCCTCTCTTTAGGGCCCCCCTCCCTCTTTTGGATTTTTCTCTTCCCTCGTGCATCCTTACTCCTTCAAACCCTAAAATTCGTCCAAGATCCACCTTTCCCTTTAATCTTAGACTGAAAAATCCTTCAAAATCTCCATATATAAAGTTTCTCTCAGGCCCCTCGAGCACGTGGTTCGAGCCTCTTTTAAGATCTGATTTTTGTTGGATCCTCGAGCTTTTCCTCAGGTAAATCCTCTATAATTTTGGAATATTTCATGTTTAATTCAGTATGTGAATTTGTGGGATTGCATATGAGGGTTAGGGTTGTGACTTGACGCCTCGAGCTCATATTTCAGGGGGCAAACGTGGACCTTGGGAGTAGAGAGGCTAACACGTCCGTAGGAGGTAACTCATTTCCATTGGTCGTAGTCTCTTTATTCTTCTTTCGCATTTATATTTTCTAGTGTCAGATTTTTCGACTGATGATTTCGACGAGGAAGGTTTGCTCGTGGACACTCCTATGCTCCACTTCATGTATGGCTCTCCTCAGATTGATGACCAAATGCCTGAAGATATGTTTCCTGAGTCTACACTCCCTAAGAATCCCAAGGATGGTCCTTTTGAAGGTACGTGTCTCTTCTCAAGTTAATTATAGGACTAGCCATTTTTTGACTAATGCAGCTATAATGTGATGAATCTGAGAATTCTGTTTTGTGTTTGACAGAAGCATTTGTCGAGACCGATCCTGTTGAGCCGGCTGTGAGACCAACTACATCAGCTGATACATCAACAGTGGTTACACCTCCACTACCCCCAGTGACTCAAGGGGAAGGAGGTATAAATTAAGCAACTGAGAAATGTTATTTATTTCCTCATTAAGGCTTTTGACGGATTTCTCCTTTTTTGTGTAGGGCCTTCTTCTCGGCTTCATGTCCTCGTGAAGGAGTTGTTATCAGACAACGATCCTGAAAAGATTGTCATCTATACGAAGTCCGCTCCTTCTTCTCCTTCGTGAATACTATGATTGGCAAACTCTTCCACGGCGGACTTTTCCTTCATCAATTTAAGTCTTTCCTTGATTCTAGAATAAATTCAATAAGGGATGAAGGATATCCGGATCTGGCGAAGGCTATAATTGATGACCTTGATTGCCTGGAGCACGAGCTTCAGATGTTACATGAGTTCCGGGATGCAGGTGCCTCTTCATTCATTGCTGCCAATTTGGATACTCGCTTACAGACATGGCGGATGCAGGTGCCTCTTCATTCATTGCTGCCAATTTGGATACTCGCTTACAGACATGGCGCGATACTCGATTTTTTGCTGAGTTCGAGATTCAGGTGCAGCGGGATCGGGTAGACCGAGTTGAGGCTAACCTTGTTGTTAGATCATCTTCACTTGACGATCTTGACTTATCTATTGCCTCTTGCGAGACCAAGATAGAGCAGTTCCGAAGAGGACTTCGTGAAGAAGAGGAGACTTTGAGTATCCTTCAGATGACGAAGGTACAGGATCAGCAAGCCCACACTGCCTTATCTGAGGAGTTGAAATCCTTGAAGCAGAAGCTGGTCGAGACGGAGGAGATTGCTGTGAAGACTTTAGTTAGGGTTTTTGGCTAACCCCCAGCCTTCAACGGGTTTGATTAGCCTTTACCGATTACCGTTTGAGTCGGGCTAGCATGCGGATTGTCTAAATCCGTTCCGCATGTAACGTTGTGCTAAGAGAGTGAATTCTCTGAGACTTTGTGCTATGATGTTGAATACATAGGCTTCGCCATTGTTACGGGAATAGGCTACCCGGCGACACGTGTTAGGTGTTGACTTTAGGATTTTTGGCTAACCCCCAGCCTTCAACGGGTTTGATTAGCCTTTACCGACTACCGTTTGAGTCGGGCTAGCATGCGGATTGTCTAAATCTGTTCCGCATGTAACGTTGTGCTAAGAGAGTGAATTCTCTGAGACTTTGTGCTATGATGTTGAATACATAGGCTTTACCATTTGTTACGGGAATATGCTATCCGGCAACACGTGTTAGGCGTTGACTTTAGGATTTTTGGCTAACCCCCAGCCTTCAACGGATTTGATTAGCCTTTACCGACTACCGTTTGAGTCGGGCTAGCATGCGGATTGTCTAAATCTGTTCCGCATGTAACGTTGTGCTAAGAGAGTGAATTCTCTAAGACTCGCTGCCATGACTTCGAATACGTAGACTTCACCATTGTTACGGGAATAGGCTACCCGGCTACGTGTATTAGACGCTGACTTATCCCTACTTAGGCTTCGGGATAGAATACCCCAGAATCGAACTCTGGTGTCTTTTTCTACGGAGAAAGACTAAACCGGCGAAGTGTGTTAGGCGTCGGCATATCCTTTCTCAGGATTCAGGATGAAACTCCCCATGCGTGTAAGACATGGATTTTGGTGTTACTAATAATAATCTGCCACAATGTTGAATATGTGGGTGGGTGTTCTTTTTAACGGTTAAGAACTAACCGGCAGCGCGGGTTAAGCGCAGACTTATCCCTGCTTAGGTTTCAGGATAGAATACCCCAGAATCGAACTCTGGTGTCTTTTTCTATGGAGAAAGACTAAACCGACAGCATGTAGACTTATCCCTGCTTAGGATTCGGGATAAACTTCCTAAGATGAATCCTAGATTGATAAATTCTTGGAAATGGTTGGTGTGGGAAAGGAAGAATTTTATATTCTATTTCCCGGTCTTCTTTTAGGGTGAAGGCGAACCCGAATACAAGGAAGGAAGAATTTTATATTCTATTCCTTGATTCTGGAAAGGAAGAATTTTATATTCTATTTCCAGCGCAAAAGAAACTAGAAGTGGGATCTCCACTCCGAGAATCTGGAAGATCTAGATAAACTTACCTTTTATAGGATTGGTTATCTAATCTGAAGATGAGTTTTTCGTTTATCGAAGTGAAATTTTAACTTCGGTTATAACCATGAGAAGGCTTAACCAAAGAGAAAAAGAAGGTAGTTCTTTCGTTTATCGAAAGGGGACTCTGAACTAAAAGTGGACCTCTTGTTCATGGAAAGATTCAAGAGGGGAATTTGCTGGTGGTTTGGGCCAGAAAGACACTTTTGGTGGACTCACTATCAATTAAAATTGATCAGTGAGGGATTTTGGTGGTGAAAATAATTTTTGGGTTATCCTCTAGAATATTAAGTGTAATATTCTTCAAGAAACTTCCCGGTAAATGGGTTATCCTGAATGTACTAGGGATAGTACTTTTTCAGGAACTTCCCATTTATTGGCATTAATTGCCTAGCGCCCTCTTGAGTAATCAGGCAATATGCGCCGTTTGAGTAGACTATGTCTATCACAAACGGTCCTTTCCATTTGGGTTCAAATTTATCTTTCTTCTTGGAGTTGAGGATTATCGGTCAGCGAGCAGCGAGCACCAGATCTCCTTCCTTGAAGCTTCTCTGTCGGACTCTTTTGTTAAAAGCCCTAGATATTCTAGCTTGATAAAACTCAATGTGTTGTTGAGCTTCCAAGCGCTTGTCATCCAATATTTCGAGTTCTTCGAGACGCTTCTGATGTTGTTCTTCTGTCATCATCTCAGTTGCGAGAGTGATCCGAAGGGATGGGATTTGGATTTCCAATGGTAGCACAGCTTCACATCCGTATACCAACGAATATGGGGTAGCTCCTGTAGGTGTGCGTATGGTGGTACGATAAGCCCAGAGTGCTTCACCGAGTTTATCATCTCAGTCTCGTTTATTTGTCTTCACAAGCTTTGACAGGATTTTAATGATCGCCTTGTTAAAAGCCTCAGCTAATCCATTCGAGGCGGGATAATAAGCTGTTGACAAAATATCTTGAATTTTGAACTTATCACAAAACCTGACGAAAGCGTTGCTTATGAACTGTGGACCGTTGTCATGAATGATCCGCCTTGGCACACCGTGTCGGTATATGACATGATATTTGATGAAATTGATGACGTTGTTCGTCTTCACTTCTCTAAGTGGAATCGCTTCAGCCCACTTTGAAAAGTAATCCGTGATTGCGAGAATGAATCGATCACCTTTGACTGAAGGGGGGAAAATAGGACCGACAATGTCCATACCCCATGTCTCGAATGGCCAAGATGTGGTTCACATATGTAAACGCTCCGGTGGTTGGTGTATATAATTTGCATGTACTTGACAGGCATGACATTCTCAGGCGTATTTGATTACATCATGAACCATTGTTGGCCAAAAATATCCTATTCTCCTGATGCGATCATACAGCTTGGGATCGGGCTGATGCGCACAACATTCTCCTTCGTGTGTTTCCTTAAGAACTTCTTCTGCTTCTTTGTTCGAAAGGCATCGGAGTAACAAACCATCGTATCCTCGACGGTATAATGTATGGGTCTCGGTATTATAGAAGAATCTTGGTGCTCTTCGGCGGATTGATTCCCTTTCTTTTACATCCTCTGGCAAAATACCATATTGGACGTATCAATGATAGGAAAACGCCAATCTCGGGACTCAGACCCAATTTGAGTTGAATTCACCTTCTTGGCGCTTATGCTTCTATCATCTTCCTCTTCAACATCCATATTGTATACGGGTATGCAGAGTTGATGCGTCCTTACTGTGACTAATAGTTCAGTTTCGGGAGGCTGCGCAAGTGATATCGCTAGTGCTGCCAGTGCATCCGCATAAACGTTCTGGAGACGAGGGATGTATTCAATAAAGAATTCTTCAAAAGAATCTGCCATTTTGATGGCCTCCTGGTGGTACGGGATCAGGTCTTGGTTCCTGACTTCATACTCTCCACGGACTTGGTTGACTATCAATTGAGAATCCCCAAAAGCTTCGAGATATTCGACCCCCAGCTCCTTGGCGAAACTGAATCCAATGAGAAGCGCGTTGTACTCGACTACGTTATTGGAACATGGACTAGTCAGTGAATAAGCCCGAGGCATCACATGCATCCCCGAGGAAACTAAGACAACTCCAACTCCGGAAGAGACTTTAGAACATCCGAGGGTTATTGCCACATTAACTGCCTTCGAAGCACCATCAAAGTATAATTGCCATACTTGTTGGTGCGATGTAGTGTTAACCTCGTGGGTTTCATCCGGTAGGTCATCATATACTTCTGCCGTATCCGTTGTCGGGTTTACCGCCAAAAGATCACAAATTGCTTGTCCTTTGATTGACTTCTGCTGTTTGAAGTGCAAATCATATTAGGACAAGAGAAGGGCCCACTTCGCTAACCGCCAATTCATGGAGGCTGGTTGCGTCATAAATACCCGTACTAGATTAACATTAGAAATAACGTAAATCGACTGTCCAACCAAGTAATGCCGCATCTTTTGCATTGCGAATACCAATGCGAGGCATTCTTTCTCAATCATCGGATATCGAGACTCGGCGCCTACCAAGGTCCGACTTAGGTAATAGATTGCCTGTCCGTGACCGTTATCATCGTCTTGTGCTAGTAAAGCACTTATTGAGTGGTTCATCGCCTTGAGGTAAATCAAGAACGGTTTACCTGATTTCGGTGCAACGAGAACAGGAGGATTCGTCAGATATATTTTGATATCTTCGAGTGCTTTTTGGCAGGCATCGTCCTAAATAAATGACACACCTTTCTTGTTTAGCATAGAGAATGGTTAGCACTTCCCAGAAAGATTTGAAATGAACCGCCGGATGTAAGCTAAACGCCCTTGCAATCCTCTGAGTTCTCTTAGATTTCTAGGAGGTTGTGTTCATGTATCGCCTTCACCTTATCAGGATCGATATGTATACCCTTAGTAGTGACGACGAATCCAATGAATTTTCCGCTGGACATTCCAAGGAAGGATTTAGTGGGGTTCATCTTCAATTGATGACTCTGCATGAGATCGAACATCGTCTTCAAGTCTTTGATGTGATCTTCTTTGTTGTGGCTTTTTACAACCAAATCATCAACATAGCATTCGACTGTTTTCCTGAGATGTTCTTGGAAAATCTTAGTAATTGCTTGCTGGTACATGGCGCCTGCATTCTTTAGACCGAAAGGCATCACCGTGTAGCAAAAGACACCAAGGGGTGTTCTGAACGCTGTATGCTCCTCGTCATCTGGGTGCATCTTAATTTGGTTATATCCTGAAAAGCCATCCATAAAAGACATTCTCTTAAACCCGCACGTATTGTCGATAATGACATATGTGATTGGGAGAGAAAAGTCGTCTTTTGGACATGCCGTATTCAGGTCCCTGAAGTCGATACAAATCCTGATTTTACCGTTCTTCTTCATGACTGGAACAATATTGGCTAGCTAGTCTGGATGTTGCTCCTCTCGGATAAATCCTGATTCGATCAATTTCTTAACCTCTGCCTCAATGGCTTCCATAATCTGCGGACGAAACCGTCTTTGCTGTTGTTTGACAGGTTTGGCATCCGACTTGATATCGAGGCGATGTATTGCCACATTGGGGTCGAGCCCTGGCATATCTTCATAGTTCCAAGCGAAGACGTCAATATATTCTCTGATGAGAGCAATTAATTCCTCCTTCTCATTTGAGGGAAGACTATCGCTGATGAATATAGGCTTTGGGTTGGCCTCGTCACCCATGTTAACTTGGACTATTTTATCTTCAGTGGGGGGTTCTCTCTTTTCGAACCTATCACCATACTGCATATTCAGGTGATGAACCCATGAGTCTTCCCATATTGGCATTTGATCATCGTTCTCCATTGTGGACGGATCAGCTGTAGCCATGTTCGCCATTAGGGCTTTGAATGCTTCCCCCAGACTTGTATCGGAATCCCATTCCAAGGAATCTGACGGATATCCATTTTTGTATTACTCAGATGATTGGTTATTGATTAACCAGCAACATTCATCTTCTGAAGAAGATTCATACCCTAACCCTCGTCTGTATTTATAATAATCGTTCGGTTTCCCTTTTGGTACATATGCCGCTTTGGCTGGAATACGAGGACCTCGATCGAAGTATAGACCTTCTCCGAGTGTGAAATCATATCCCTGTTTTTCCATGAGCTTGCGCGCTTCCGGACTATACTTAGATAAATGCTGACCAGGTTTGTCATCATTCTCATCTTCCCTTAAGAAATAATCTGGTAATGGAAAACCCTCTCCTTTACCGTAAATCACTTCTCTTTCGCCTCTTATTTTGGTAGGGATGACCAGGGTCGTTCCGAAAGAATGCTGGAGGCGTTTCTTTGTTATATAGGACGATTGAAGTGGCGCATATAAATCGGGATTATCATACAATTCTTTTATCACATCATCAAGAGACAGTGAGTACTTTAAATCGTTATTTATTTCATTATTAGCAAGTTGCCAGTTACCACTGCCATCTGACGATTGTTCATCGTCAAGGTTGATTACAAAGGGTACAATGTCGTTTAAAACATAACCTCCATTGTAATCAAGTCCGGCTTCGGTATCAGCTTTTTCCCCGCTGTCCGTGCCATGGGCCGATGATTCAGTATCGGATTCGTTACCATAAAGGAGAGAATCAGTGAAATAATTCTCTTACCCTTTGAATGGTTGCTTATCCGTGACCACCGTCCTGACCTTATTATCAGAGTCGACATATTTCAAACACTGATGGAGAGTGGAGGGGATTATAACGTTACTTTGGATCCAAGGCCGACCCAATAGTAAGTTATATGAAGTCTCGGCATCGATCACATAACATGTGACTTCCGTCTTCAAATCACCCATTTGATATTTTATCCGGATCTTACCCAAGGGTCTTGACCCGCTAGTATTGAATCCATAGATAACAGTGTCTGTGGACGCCAACTTACTAACTGGAATGCGAAGCGGCATAATACTCACAGCAGAACCCGGATCCACTTGGATTCGGTTGACTTTGCTAGAGCCAATGTACCCAATGAAATATAGGGGTCGATCATGGTTTGAATTCTTCGTCTGCATATCCTCTTTGGTGAAGGTAATGCATGGTAGGTTTTTAGCCGCTATATTACAGTGTTGAATTAACGGTTCTGGCTCTTCAAGTGCCGGCTTGATCCGAGTAAGGAACACTTCTGAATTGGCCAAGGCTTCTTGCAAGGCTTCCCTGGTTTCTTTAGACAACCGTAGCAACTCATACAATGTTATCCGCGCTGGGATGTTAGCTAGTTGAGCCATAATATCGAAGACGTGCGGAGCGTTCGAGCTTTCTGGTTTATCTCTTCCAATCGGACGATTAAAACGAGACTGCTTCGGATTCTGAACCTCCTGGGGCTTCTTTTCTTTATGTTTATTAACCGGATATCGTCGAGCTTCTTCAACCAGTTTAGGAGTCGTAATCACACCCAACTCCGTGAGAGTTCTGGTTGGTCCTTGCTTAGTCACCTCCTACTCAGCTAACTGATCACTAGGTGATGGATAGTTGAAGTGATACTCATTTTCACTTCTAGTGGCAAAGACTTCTTGTTCTTCTTCAGAGAGCGGGAAGGTAGGAACTTCATTACCATCTTCTTCGAAGATCGCGGAGGTAGCATTGCAGGACTTGCCTTTACCCTTTCTGGTCGAGGAAGTCGTCCACTGATCGTCTTCAATAAGATCAGGATGGACCCAGAGGATTTCGTCGTTTGGGGCTGTGTGTGGCACAAGTCCTTTTTGACGTTGTCCATACGGGTCGTCATTCACCATCTTCATTCCTACTTTGGTGATGCGTTTTGGTTCAAACTATGCTGTGGGCACTAATCCAAAACTAATTGATACTGCATTTGCTCCGACATTCTTGGACGGCTTCGGGGTTATGACGCCTACATCAATTAACGCCTAGATTTTATCCTTGAGATGGTAGCATGACTTCGTAGGGTGATGGACCGCTCTATGGTATGCGCAATACTTTGGGTCCGTCACTTTGCTAGCCTCTTCTTGATCCACGATCGACGGCAGCTGGATTTTGTTATTCTCCAACAGGTACTTAAAGATGCCGGGAACTTCGTCATCTTTGAAGGAGTACACTTTAGGAAATCTTGGCTCCGAAGATTTCTGCTTCTGAGGCCGTTGTTGCCATTGCGACCGAGATTGTTGTGGTGTTTACTGCTGTGGCTGCTGCTGAGGTTGTAATTGGAAAGTTTGATTAGCATCAACTGCATTATCATGTGCCTTACCTTTCCCTCGTGGGACGAAATTCTGTTGCGGAGCATTCGTTGCCTGTTGGCCTCTTTCCGCCTTCTTCCTTCTGAGGAATCGCTCGGGTTGCTCTCCTCGGACCTTCAAATCCTTCCATGTTTTGGACGGTGTTGTCCCCATTACTTTCAACACGTCCAATGCGAGGTTGTTGTGGCAAGTCTGGAGAATGAACTCCTCAGTGATCGGGTCCCGACAGTTCATCGCCTTATTCCGGAACCTTTTGACGAAGGTATCAACCAATTCCCCGTCTTTTTGTTTCTCGTCAAGCAATGACCCGATGGATATTTTGGTGTCGTCGTTGAAGAAGTTAGCGAGGAATTTAGTCTCCATGTCATCCCAGCTATTCACACTTCCTGGCTTGAGGCGGCGATACCAATCGAAGGCGGCTCCACGAAGAGTGCCAACGAAGGACCGTACCATCAGAGGCTCATTACAAGAGATAACTCCCAGGTGTGATTTGAAGTAAATCAAATGCTGAGTGGGTGAACCCATCCTATTAAACGGCGTGAAGTTAATTAGATTGAACTTCGCCGGATACGAGATCGATTCCCATTCTCTTAGGTATGGACAAGGAATGCCCGTCTTCTTCATCTCTTGAGTGGAAATCAATGTATTGATTTTGCTCTCGAGGTTTTTAATCTTCAAGCTTTCACCTGTGTTTTCGCTAGCATTCTCGTTACCACCCCCTGCATTGACGGGAGGATTATTGGCATTATGAGCTTCATTCGCATTTGTATCCTCATCTTCCTGATTAACCTGGTTATGACGACTTGGTTCGCCTTGCTGGTTTGTCAGTGCTTGGATTTGTTGGTCATGCATTTCTCTCATATTCTGCATGGCCATCTGCATTTCAAACCTGAAGCTCTCCTGTTGTTTAGCCATGGCTTCTTCGAGCATCTTGGCCACTTGTTCCGCACTTATCATAAGTGACTCGCGGGGTTGTCCCTCGCTGGATACCGTATTATCTGATACGACCGCAGAGCCGGCATCCGATTCTTCATCTTCTGAAGGTAATCTTGCTCGAATCCTACCCTAAGTTGCTCGTATGATGGCTCCGGACTGCAGACGTGTTATACGCCGGGATGCTTTCGGAATCGACTTGGGATTATCCCGTGCCGATGTCCCATTGCTGGTCATATTAGTGGTGACCCTCGGAAATTCTCCGTCTTCAACCACCGTTCTTCTTTGTCGGAAACGCTTATGCCTTGGTTTTGGCGTTTCAATACTGAGCCTTTTGAAAACCAAAATTCTTTCAGGGACTGTCTTGATGTAGTTACACTCAGACAATACTACCCAAATGAGTTTGAAACAGGGGCATTGAGTTTCTAGTTCTCGAGAACTCCTTTTCCTGGTTTTATTCGTACCCCCAACATGATAGTACAACTCGTCTGCTTGAAAGTCGGAGTAACCTATCGTGTGTTGGCACGACTTCTCAGGTATAACGCTATCGTCATCAGACGACAATGTTTCCTTCTGAGGGCGAACGGCCTTCTTTGGGCTTTCAAGAGTCACGCGCCTCGAAACATGCCTTTGTGGGCGTGAGTTCTCAGCGGGCTCCTAGACTTCAATGCGCAAATTAGTGCGCCTAGCTGCCCTGATCTCTTTGTCATGTTGAGGGTGGCGGCGACTCCCAGCATGTTGAGTCGTTCGGGGCTTCTTTATCGGGCCCAAACGTTCTTGAACTGGAGCTTTGCATCGTCCATCGGGAAGTGGACCGAGGCGCTCCAAAACTGACTTCTTTCTTCGGGATGATTCTGCGTGATCTCCCGGAATAGCTATGGGAATTATTGGCGATTTAGGTTGGTTCGCCGGAGGTTGAACTTTTGCTGAAGGCTGCAAAGGTTGCTCTTTAGCCTGAATCGCCGCTTCAGACTTCGGCCTCCAGACTTGGCGGATTGGTGGCGGCTTTTTGGCCACTTCCTTCTGCAGTCTTCTGCGGGCTTCTTGGACTTGAGCTCGTGCTTACGCTGACAGTGCGCGGCGCTTGCGAATGCGCTCATCAAGTGTTGAACGATTCCGTTTGACACGGATCCATTCATTCGTTGGCGGCTTGGAGGAGCTGCCATTCATTGGTTGTTGAGGTTGTTTGCCTCTCCTGCTCTTCAGATCCGCGTTATAGCGAATTCCGTCAGTGGACTCCATTGCCTTTGCGAGTTACCGCGCCAGGCATTGACGTCGCCTCTGGCAGGCTCTCTTTGAGAGAGTCACAACGCCCTCAACAGCGGAAGAATTGGCAGGAACAGATTTGACCTGGTTGGAGGTCGGTGGAGCTTCACCCGATGCAACTTCGGCATCAATTGGGGTGAGATCTTCGTTGGCAATCTGCACTTCTTCGTACCAACGAACTTTTCTCCTGGAGGAGAATTTCTTGGACTTGCGGGGGGGGGTGGATCAGGACAAGGATGACAGATACTCCTCGAACTTTTGTTGGTCGAATTCATACTCGACCTCCTCCTCAACCGGGATTGAGATCCGCGGTTGCGACGCAACGATCTCGGCAGTGAGATCGGTGGCTCCCACTGTGGTCGCCAGATTGTTTGCGGGGAAAATCGTTTTCATTGACGTCATTGTTTTCTTAAGCAACTGTTTATCGGTTACAAAAGATCCGGTCTTTTTATAAGATCCGGTTATAACAAAATCAAAGAAAGAAAAAAGATTACAACTTTTCTTTTCTCGAACAAATCGCAAGATCCTGTTTTGCGGTCTCTTGCTTGTGTGGGTTCTTCGCCTGTGCCGAGGTTAATCCGTGGACCACCGCGAGATCTTGATCCGGTCGGATCTACACGGTATGACGGGTGTTATTTTACGAAGGAAATAACAGCCGGGGGTACTATTTTACCAAGGAAATAATAGCCTTTAGTAATCGAAATCGACCAAGCGAAATCGATACTCTTCTCGGGATCAAAAACCAAGTTTTGATCCGGAGGATAACCGTGTGGATCTCAGATCTGATCTCTCTCTCGAACTCCTGCCTTGTTTGACGTGGATGATCGCCAAGAACCAGATCTGAAAAGTCCAAGTCTTCCAAGCTTCAAAACTCTGAGGTTTAGCTCTTGATCCGGCAGAGTTTCGGCTCCAAAATTCCCAACCTCCAAAACAATGAGCCCTCATGTCTATTTATAGGCATTTGAAACCGGATCTGGGTCCAGATCTGGGCCCAGATCCGTGGCTCGGCCAGGTGGCTCGGCCACCTGGGTGGCTCGCTCGCCACCTGCTTGAATATTACACCTGGGTGGCTCGGCCACCAAGCCCTCCGGGTGTTCGCCGCTTCGCCCGTTTTTCGATTTTTCGGTTTATCCGATCTTCATTGTTGATCTCAACTCTGATTTGGTAGTTCGGATCCTGATTTGGTAGTAAATCCGCTTTGGTGTTGTGGTCTAACGATCCTGCTTGGATATACCGCCCGATGGTTGGTTTGTCGAATCACCGTGCCGAGCTGTGTTAAGGGACCTATAAGCAATTTTATACGCCTACAGCGGCGGTCGACCGCACAGCGACCAGAATCAGGGGTAACAAAATATTGTTGTGCGGTCGACCGCGATGGGCGTGGCGGTCGACCACACAGCGGTCAGACTTGTTTTCTCAGCTCGTTTTGTTTTGGGTTTCGAGTCAGATTTGAGGACTCATATATATATTATTTCATTCGTGGGAGCCTCCTTTTTGTCAGAGAAAACCCTAGCAACCTCCTCCTACCCTCTTGCAAACCCTAGCTTGTTCTTTGGGCGATTTTGGAGGATTTCGAGGAGTTCGAGCGAGATCCAGTGGCGTTCAGCGAAGGAGAACCTTTTCACGACCTTACCACAGTTGTTCATCACCCCTCAGGCGAGTTTCATCTCGCCCAACTGTGGATGGTTGAGATATCCACGCACATGTTATAAATTCCTAAATATCAAACTTCCATTTTATTTCAGATCAGATTTTTTTAACTATCTATATGTATTATCAGTTATTCTTTTTATCCAACTAGCCCTTCCCCTTGGGGTTGGTTAAGATGTTACTCGCTATAGCGCTTTGACGCTCGTTGTTTCCCCCACTTTCAGGTAACGAGCCAGGTGCACGGAGAGCCATAGCTTGATAGATTTGCTCTAGTTATTATTTATAGATATTTTATCAATAGTTTATTGTTAGGGCTCCATGATGATTTTGTTTATGAACATTGAGATGTTATTTCTAGCTTTGTAAAGGCAGAGGGCCTTAATGTCATTTCATTTGAATTCTTATTATGAGAAAATTGTATCAGTTCAGATGTTTTTTTCTCAGAGATTTATCCATTTTATCAGTGGTGATGATTTTTCTTCAAAATATCTATTCGTTTAGTGGTTCTTTTGTATATTCTCTCTTGCCTGTTTTGTACCTATACCTATTATTGATTCCACTAGATAGATAGTAATTGTGATGGTGAAACGTGTTATTGTACAGTGTAGTGCATGACAAGTTTGACATTCTTGGTTTCACCTTGGACTGCAGCCTTGTTGAAACCAGGGGCGTCATACATATTGATTGTTTGGTCATAGTCATCAACAAGAGGGAAATCCATATTCGTTTTCTCCTCCTACAGCTCCTCTAAGAAGCTCAGAAAATCCTCTTGGCCCTCTGGAGGAAAATCCATAGTCGAATGATGGAGCTCTATATTCCTTTCTATTAATAATTTCTTATTTTTTTTGTTAATAGTAAGCACGTTCACTTTGATCGACGATCTTACTTAGATCAATCAATATAATTTGTCTATCATTGTTTTCACGCCGAAGAGCTAATTGTTGGTCACGTTGTTCTACTTCTCTAGCTCACAATTCTAATTTTATTTTTTCATTTTTAACTTTTATTATCATCAATCACTCCATTTTTTTTCCCTCCTCATTACATGTTTAGCATTCATCTCTTGCATACTCTTAATAATTCCCTCCTCAGAACTAAACTTCGCCGACTTTTTTCTCTTTGCCTTCTCCTTCTTTCTTCCAACAGGCCGACTTACTGGGCTGTCCGTAGGAGACTGGCCATCACTCATGTTCATAAAACATTCACTCTCCGTATTGAGATCCATAACGTCATCTGTTGCATTAGGCCGACTTTGCGTGTTCGACTCTGATCCTTCAGAGATGCTCCTAGTTGTATGATTGGATTTATGGTCAGCCTATTTCTCAGCATCCTTGAGGATCACAAACATGATCGAATTGAAATCCTTTCCTTTCTTTAACATCTTCTCCGTACATGATTCTAGCTTGAGTCAACTAACAAAATTACAAACAAAAAAAATATTAGACAGTTAAAATGATATTATAAAATCCATAGTAAAATTATATACTTACTATATTGAGTTCAGAAGCTCTGCTTGGATTCAGTCGCTTGATTTGTTGAACACAACCCTGAAATTTGTTTGCTACCTTCTTAATTGTGTCCATACGACATTCCAGAGACCTTGGTATCCGTTGTCTATCACCTACATTTTATGAAATACTATTGTGATCCTTTCCCACATATTACCTTTCTTTTGACATGTGCTTGAGATTAGTTCTTGAGAAATTTCAAGCCATACTAAGCACAAGAACTGATCTTCTTGGTTACTGAATGATTTTCCTCGAACAAATGTCATAGTGGATGAAGAAAGATTGGTGGACAAAAATAGTTGTCTAAATAAATCAGAAAGAAAGGATAAAAGTGTGGCCATATGGGATAAGATCTACCATTATTTATAATACAAGTCTCCTAACAAGAGGTGATGGTGGGAATTTGGTGATTGCAAGAAGACAAACACGGGACTCGATATTGACACGACTGGACAGGGATCTTGGAAACATCACCGATAAGAGTTGATGGTGGGAATCTAGTGATTGCAAAAAGACAAACACGAGACTCGATATTGACATGACCGAATAGGGATTTTGGAAACATCACCCGACAAGAGGTGATGGTGGGAATGCGGTGATTGCAAGAAGACAAGCACGAGACTCGATATTAACACGACCGGACATGGATCTTTCACAACTCTTTATTAATATGAGCTCTAAATGCAAAACTCAATATTTCACAACTCTTTTCTCTCCATACAATAAAATATGAGCTTTGGAGAAGGGTCATCTTGGAACCACTCTTTTTCTTCCTTCGATTGAGAGGGTCACTCTTCTTCTTCCTTCGATGGAGAGATGCTCGATCTTTGCTTTCAAGACTGGAATGAACTGGCTGAGCAGGAGGAGCGAGATGAAGTCTTGAAGAAAATATTGGCTTGTTGTCTTCAAGAGAGCAGAGAACAAAAATGTAAAGGATCGATTCCCGATCATGTGGTGATCAATCGTGAAAGAGAAGAAGGTAACTCTCGATTTTGGCACGATTATTTTTTCTGAGAAACCCACATATAGGGATGCTCTTTTTCGCAAAAGGTTTCGATGTCGACGAGATCTATTCTTTCGTATTGTCAACGGAGTAAAAGAGCATGACAACTACTTTGTGTAGAAGAGAGATGGTCTTGGTGTATTGGGATTATCGACTTTACAAAAAAGTAATAGTAGTGCACCACATGTTGGCATACGGAACTTCGGCGGTAATACCGGTGAATATATTAGGATAGGTGAGTCAACCGTAATCCAATGCTTGAAGAGGTTTTGTTGGGAAATTATAGAGGTGTTCGGAAATGAATATTTGAGGTATCCCACTACGGGTGACATTCCACGGTTGTTAAGGAAAGGCGAAGAGCGTGGATTTTTGAGAATGTTAGGCAGTTTAGATTGCATGCACTAGAAATGGAAAAACTGTCCAACAGCTTGGGTGGGACAGTACTCGGGATGTCACGGAGGCCCAACAATGATTCTCGAGGCAGTAGCCTCATATGACTTATGGATATGGCATGCTAGCACAAGGTATTTTCCTTCCTACTTTCTTGGATTACCAGGACATAACAATGATATTAATGTACTACAATCTTCAAATTTGTTTGACCAACTAGCACAAGGTATTTTCCTTCCTGCTAATTATAGTATTTTAGGAAAGAATTATGATACAGGTTATTACTTGGCCAATGGGATATACCCCAAATGGTCTACTCTTATACAAACAATATTCTAACCACAATGGCCTAATAGTCAACTCTTTGCTGCAATGTAAGAAGGATATTGTGTAGAGCGGGCTTTTGGTGTTCTCCAGTCATGATTTTCCATTATCAAGGGACCACCATGTTCTTGGGACAAGCGGGGACTACACGACATAATGACTGCTTGTATTATACTACATAACATGATTGTGGAGGATGAACGTGATGCGGAACCAGAGATTATTGTTCATGACTAATCTTCAAGACGTGAAGAGATGGAGAATGATGATGTCGAACGATTCCTACGATTCATTGATCGACATAGGAAGATTCAAGATAGGGAAGCACATTTTATGCTTCAGAACGTGCTAATTGAATATTTATGGCAGAGGCACGATAACGAAGGAATATAATTTAAATATTATAATTTATGCTTGTATTTGCTTATGGGGCATGTTAAATAGATCCCCTATTTAAATTTTCATATCTGATACCTTTTTATTTAATTTAAAAATTAATAATTTTATAATAAAACTAAAATAAAATAATCTTAGTTTTATTTTGTAGACCTCGACGAGACCTTTCCAAATATATAATTATTTCAAAAATTAGATTAATAAATTTTTAACTATATTTATTTGAAATTAAACATCTAATTTAAATTACTAAGAATGATATCAAAGTGGTAATTTTCAAGAAATTAAATGGTTGAAAATGGTAAAGTTGTAGATAATGAAAGTTTGAATAGTGATTTGGAGAGCCTCTCTAAATTCTAGCTTCCCTCTCCAAATTTGGAGAGTGAACCATCTCTAAATTTGGAGATCTCTCCAAATTTGGAGAGTGATTCGAGAGGATTCACTCTCCAAATTTGGAGGGATGGAGATTTTGCCGAGTGATTGAAGATGCTCTTATGGTGATATTAAAAAGCACAGAAAAGGCTAAATATCTTATAAATCTCTAGTAATAAAGTAGACTCTAATCTCTTCGGATTGAGTTGTTGAACCACATAAGTCTCTTTGTCTTTTTTTTTATTTGCTTTCTTTCCAGGATTGTTATAGTTTTTTGTGTTCTGAATTTATTCTTCTATGTTTTCCTCTTGCTAGTAGATTAGATTGTCCTCATCGACGTATAACAGATCTAGTTGAGTAGATTTGGACGAAGCTTCTGTGCATATCAATCAATTTCTCAATAATAATCGGTTGACAAATGAGTTGACCGTTGAACTTCAATCGATGGATTGCTCAGTTAAATGTTGTTTTACTCTTTAGCTTCTTGCTTCTCATGTTTCATGTTATTTTCTGGCTAAAATGCAAGGTTAAACCCCAAAAATCATCCATTTAGGCTCATATAGGGTCACATTCAAAATTAGGATTCTTTCGTTCCAACCTTCTGCGCTGTAAACTGAATTCTGTAGAGATATAACACAAGGCCGCCTTCACTTTATATATGTCTCATTCCTAAGGGGCTCAATGAGAACTATTGGAGCTTAATTGAAGTGAAATCCTTTCTTAACCCCAATCTCATTTGCTGCATACTTCAAACTTGGCTTTAGACTTGTTGTAGTCTTCAATATGATCCTAACTAGAGTCGAACTCCCATGTAGACTAAAAGAGCTCTCTTCTCTGTGGCTAAATACCCCTTTAAAGATGAGGCTCCTTTTGAACATTCTTTCCTTCTGGCAACTTGTTCAAGTTGTATCCACATTTTTTTCCAACTAGGATGAGTTCCCTTCCAAGAACTAAGGTGAATAATTCCCTTGTGCATTTTGGTTTGGTACCCTTCAAGTCAGTACTCCTAGTGATATTAGATTTTGTCTCGCTTTTGGAAATAACAAATATTTCTCTTACAATGTAACTTCTTAGTCTCAATCTCATTAAGAGGATCCTCCCTTAGTCGTGTGGCTAGATCCTTTTTCGAAGATGAGTAATGATGCTAATAATTATTTTGGTATTGACGGGCGAATCCACCGTAGATATCTGCCTAAGTCATGGTGATGCACGAATTGCTTGTGGCGATCCATTTCTGGAGTGTAGCGTCTTGTAGAGCTTAAATGCTAAGATCATATCCTTACAATAAAGGCCTGTTTGACTAATTTACTAAAACGAAAGAAAAGAAAATTGGAAAAGAAAACCATTAAAAGTTGATTTCCATCCATTTCCTTTAAAAAAAATCATGAAATGAGTTTTCTTAAAAATAAGTCACATCATCCAATAATATGGTGACAACGTATCTCATCTCATCTCATTTCTTAGTTTTAAAAAGTGAACCAAACACAAGAAAAGAACCTATTATAGAAAATTGGTTTTTTTATAATAGATTTCCTTTTTTTAACCAACCAAACAACCCCTAATAGCAAATCAACATAACAATGCCCGTGGAGGGCCCAATGAAAAGACAACAACTACAAGAGAGAAGGGTTAGATAGTGATAGATCACCCTCACTCTCACTCTCAGAAAGTGGCCCTTAATTCTTTCCTCCTCTTACTCCTCTAGCAGGTTGGTGTCAACACAAACACTTAGATTTTTTTTTTTTTGGCTTAGTTGCACTTAAATAACCTATAAAGTTTCAACTATGTTGTACTAGTATGTCCTTAATTATTATTTTTCAACACTTATATACGCTCACTTGGTTTTGTAGGCAGATATGTAGCCTAAAATTTTTAAAATGTTTACTTTCGTAACCTTGTTTACAGTAGTACTCATATATCCTAAAAATTTTAAGATATATACTTAAATACTCTAAAACTTTTAAATATTGCATTCAAGTATCCTAAAGTTTTTAACACAAAATTGCACTTATTTTATCCTTAAATGAGGGTATATAAGTGTAAAGTAAGAGAAACTATAGCGTATTTGGGTGCGTTTAGCCCTTTTTGTTGTGGAGATGGAGTTGTTTCATAACGTTAAGGGGGGGTTATTGGTTGGGACAAATTGGGACCAAGTGAGAAAATTATTCCAATGGAATAATTTTATCCCTTTGGGATATTTTGAGTGGGGTAAAGTGGGATAACGGGATAATTTGAGCCTTTAATTTGACAATTCATGTGGGATAATTGATGATGTGGCACCTTATTAAAATATAATTTTATCTATTAATTACTTCTAAATTAACTCATCCAATTGGTTTAGTATATTATTTAGTATATTATTATAATATAAATATTATTTTACTTTATATTAAAATATAATATATTGTACTATACTTACAAATTACTATTATTAATTATTATATTGTATTATATTATATTATATTAGCATGATATACTATATATAATAATTAATATAATATAATATCAATATATTTAATATAATCAAAGAAAAGATAAAAATTACAACTTTCCTTATTTGTCGAACAAATCATGAGATCCTGTTTTGCGGTCTCTCGCTTTTGAAGGTTCTTCACCAGCGTCGGGGTTAATCCGTGGACCACCGCATGATCTTGATCCGGTCGGATCTACACGGTATAGCGGGTGTTATCTCACGAAGGAAATAACAGCCGAGGGGATTATTTCACCAAGGAAATAATAGCCCGTAGTTATCGAAATCGACCAAGCGAAATCGAGACTCTTCTCGGGATCAAAGGCCAAGCTTTGATCCGGAGGATAACTGTGTAGATCTCAAATCTGATTTCTCTCGAACTCCTGCCTTATTTGGCGTGGATGATCGCCAAGAACCAGATCTGGAAGTTGAGTCTTCAAAGCTCCGAAAGTTTAAGTCCAAATCTCAATCCGGCAAAGTTTCGGCTCAAAAATTCCAACCCTTCACAAATAAGCCCATAGCCCTCTATTTATAGCCTCTGAAAGCGGATCTGGGCCCAGATCTGGGCCCAGATCTGAGTGTGGCTCGGTGGCTCGGCCACCCAGCCACCCCTTTTGGGGTGGCTCGGCCATGGTTTTTGGCCGGGTGTTTGCCGTTGCGTCCGTTGTCCGGTTTCGCGGTTTATCCAAGTTTTACTGTTGATCTGGACTCTGATTTGAAGTCCGGATCTCGATTTGGCAGTAAATCCGCCTTGGTGTTTGAGTTCGAATCCGTCCTATGGTTGGATGACTCGTTGACTCCCCGAACCGTTGGTTTGATTCCGCACGCGAATTGATGCATTCCGTTGCTTGCGTGCGATTCGTTAACCTCGTCGCCTCGTTAATCCGCTTCGTTGCGTGTCACTTGGCTTCGGCGTTGTGGACTGACGCTCGTGTTTAGATACGTCACACGATGGTTTGTTGGTTTGTCGAATCATCATGCCGAGCTGTGTTCAGGGACCTATAGGCAGTTTTATACGCCTACAGATACCCCCTCCAAAGTATTTCAGCCTCGTTCTTTTATAGAAGAGTCTGGAATACTTTGGATATGATTGTCCCAACCTTCAGTCGGTGTAACAGGACTTTGGAATGGCTTCTGTTCTTGATTCCTTCAATCCTTCAGGCTATTCGGTGCTTCGTCGAATGTCTGTAAGGTTTCCGGTGCTGCATTTATTGTCTGACCGTTGTCGGAATTTAAAACTTGAAGTCGATTCCTGATTTTCTGACCTTTAGCCCGTGCTTGTTGGTTCAACATAGAACTGATTGTCGATCGTTGACGCGTTTTCCGGCGTAGTGTTGTTGAGTTATCCTTAAGAATATTTTTAGAAAAATATTCTCCAGAAAAACTTCTCAACCAAAAATAGGAAATAGTTTATACTCGTATACCTCATTGGAGTATTTTTCATACTCGTATACTTTTTGGAGTATTGATTTTTTCATTGCAACGCATTGATAAGCGTTGACCTAGGGTTACGCGTTGACCCTAGGGTTTTGAACATCGTACGTTGACTTTTTGATCGCAACGCGTTGATTGGCGTTGACCTAGGGTTACGCGTTGTCCGGCGTTGACCTTAGGGTTTTGCGTTGTCCGGCGTTGACCTTAGGGTTTTGAACATCGTACGTTGACTTTTTGATCGCAACGCGTTGACTGGCGTTGACCTAGGGTTACGCGTTGACCAGCGTTGACCCTAGGGTTTCGAATGTCGTCGGATGCCCAAGTCACGAGACCAACTAATGAAGCCGATGCATCAGTGACTCTCGTATTTATAGGATTTTTGGAAAACCCTCAGCCATCAACGGGTTTGATAAGCCTTTACCGACTACCGTTTGAGTCGGGCTAGCATGCGGATTGTTTAAGTCCGTTCCGCATGTGACGTTATGCTAAAAGAGTTAACCCTTTTAGTGCTACGATATTGAATACGTAGACTTTGTCTTTCTCACGGGAATAGACTACCTGGCGACGCGTGTTAGGCGTTGACTTTAGGATTTTTGGCTAACCCCCAGCCTTCAACGGATTTGATTAGCCTTTACCGACTACCGTTTGAGTCGGGTTAGCATGCGGATTGTCTAAATCCGTTCCGCATGTGACGTTGTGCTAAGAGAGTGAATTCTCTTAGACTTGGCGCTACGATTTCGAATACTTAGACTTCGCCCTTGTTACGGGAATAGGCTACCCGACAACGTGTATTAGACGCTGACTTATCCCTACTTAGGCTTCGGGATAAAATACCCAGAATCAAACTCTGGTGTCTTTTTCTACGGAGAAAGACTAAACCGGTGACGCGTGTTAGGCGTCGGCATATCCTTTCTTAGGATTTAGGATGAAATTCCCCATGCGTGTAAGGCATGGATTTTGGTGTTATTAATAACAATCTGCCACAATATTGAATATGTGGGCGGGTGTTATTTTTAACGGTTGAGAACTAACCGGCAGCGCGGGTTAAGCGCAGACTTATCTCTGTTTAGGTTTCAAGATAGAATACCCCAGAATCGAACTCTGGTGTCTTTTTCTATAGAAAAAGACTAAACCGGCAGCGCGTGTTAGGCGCAGACTTATCCCTGCTTAGGTTCGGGATAAACTTCCTTGTACCTATGAGGCACAGATTTTGGGAGTTGAAAAAGATGGTGTCTTCTCTTAGGGCAAAGACGAACCCGAAATGGGAGAGGAAGAATTTTATATTCTATCTCTCGACACTGAAGAAGAAGAATTTTATATTCTATCTTCAGCTGGAAAGGAGACTCGAGGTGGGATCTCCACCCCCAGAATCCGGAAAGGTGAGACTGAGAGTGGGATCTCCACTCCGAGAATCGAAAAGATTCGGATAACCCTAACTGTCGGAAGGTTTGATTACCGAACTAAAGATGAATTTCTCGTTTATCGAGAGTGAATCATGGTTTTGACCCTAACTGTAGGAAGGTTTGGCCAAACAGGAGTTTGAGGTGACCCTAACTGTAGGAAGGTTTGATCACTCGATTTGAAAGTGGACCTCTCGTTCATTGGAGGAATCGAGAGGGGATTTTGACTGTGGTCCTAACTGTAAGAAGGTTTGACCAAGTGGGTGTTTTGAGACAATCCTAACTGTAGGAAGGTTTGATCGCTCAATTTGTGGACCTCTCGTTCATTGGGGGAATCGAGAGGGGATTTTGACTGTGGTCCTAACTGTAAGAAGGTTTGACCAAGTGGGTACTTTACGTCCAGACTCTAACAGAGAGAGTGTTGAGTGCATAGACATGGTGAGAATGGGAGTTCTTATTCATTACATTGCTGTGGTTTTGGGAACTTCCCATTACATAAATCGTCCACCCCCAGTTTCCTCTGCGGAACTGGTTCGGACATTATTATCAGTTAACTAACCGGGTTATCCTTAAGAATATTAGCTTAATATTCTCCAGGAACTTCCCGTCAAAAGTGGGGAAACAGTTTAGACTCATATACCTATTGGAGTATCAGGGAGTAGTTTAACCTCTTATACCGGTCGGAGGATTGAGAAACAGTTTATACTCGTATACTCTTTGGACGTTCTTATTTGGCTTATCTGAGCGATATGACGCCGGCTTCAACCAAGGTTTGGATGCTATTCTTGAGAGCGAAGCAATCCTTGGTGGGATGAAGGATCCTCCTGTGGTACGCGCAGTACTTCGGATCTGCAATATTGTCAGCTTCCTCCTGATTCATGATGGGTGGCAGCTTGATCTTGTTGTTTTCTAGAAGGGTTTCGAAGATGGCTGGAACGTCCTCGTCCTTGAAGGAATACTCTTTTTGGAGTTTCGGGTCCGAAGTCTTTTGCTGCCTTCGGGATTGCTGTTGTGACGTTTGATTAGCGCCACCAGTAGCTGCAGGTGTTTTTCCCTTCCCACGGGAGGCAAAATTTGAGTTCGGAAGATTCACCGTCGATTGGCTCCTCTCGGCTTTCTTCCTTCGGAGGAAGCGTTCGGCTTGCTCTCCTCGGACCTTCAAATCCTTCCATGTTTTGGATAGTGCCGTTCCCATTGCCTCCAATACGTCCAATGCGAGGTTGTTGTGGCAAGTCTGGAGAATGAACTCCTCAGTGATCGGGTCCCGACAGTTCATCGCCTTGTTCCAGAACCTTTTGACGAAGGTATCGACCAATTCCCCGTCTTTTTGTTTCTCATCGAGCAACGTTCCGATGGATATCTCGGTGTCGTCATCAAAGAAGTTAGCGAGGAATTTAGTCTCCATATCGTCCCAGCTATTCACGCTTCTTGGCTTGAGGCGGCGATACCAATCGAAGGCAGCTCCACGAAGAGTGTCAACGAAGGACCGTACCATCAGAGGCTCATTACCGGAGATGACTCCTAGGTGCGATTTGAAGTAAATCAAATGCTGAGTGGGTGAACCCTTCCCATCAAACGGCGTGAAGTTAATTAGATTGAACTTCGCCGGATAGGGGATTGATTCCCATTCTCTTGGGTATGGACAAGGAATGCCCGTCTTCTTCATCTCTTGAGCGGAAATCAACGTATTGATTTTGCTCTCGAGGTTTTTAATCTTCAAGCTTTCACTTGAGTCTTCGTTAGCATTCTCGTTACCACCCCCTGCATTGACGGGAGGATTGTTAGCATTGTGAGCTTCATTCGCACCTGTGTCCTCATCTTCCAGATTAACCTGGTTACGCCGACTTGGCTCGCCTTGCTGGTTCGTCAATGCTTGGATTTGTTGGTCATGCATTTCTCTCATACTCTGCATGGCCATCTGCATTTCGAACCTGAAGCTCTCCTGTTGTTTAGCCATGGCTTCTTCGAGCATCTTGGCCACTTGTTCTGCGCTTATCATAAATGACTCGCGGGGTTGTCCCTCGCTGGATACTGTATTGTCTGATGCGATAGCAGAGCAGGAATCCGATTCTTCATCTTCTGACGGTAATCTTGTCCGAACCCTACCATAAGTTCCTCGTATGATGGCTTCGGACTGCAGACGGGTCATCCGCCGGGGTACTAACGGAATCGACTCGGGATTATCCCGTGTCGATGTCCCTTTGCTGGTCATGTTAGTGGTGACCCTCGGAAATTCTCCATCTTTGACTACCCTTCTTCTTTGTCGGAAACGCCTAGGCCTTGGTTTTGGCGTTTCGGTGCTGAGCCTTTCGAAAACCGAAATTCTTTCGGGGACTATCTTGATGCAGTTGCACTTAGACAATACTGCCCGAATGAGTTTGGAAAAGGGGCATTGAGTTTCCAGTCCTCGGGGACTCCTCTTCCTGATTTTTCTCATGCTCCCATCACGATAGTACAACTCGTCGGTTTAAAGGTCGGAGTAACCTATCGCGTGTCGGCACGATTTCTCATGTATAACGTCATCGTCATCAGACGACAACGTTTTCCTCTGAGGGCGAACTGCCTTCTTAGGGCTCTCAAGAGTCATGCGCCTCGAGACATGCCTTTTTGGGCGTGAATTCTCAGCGGGCTCTTGGACTTTGATGCGCAAATTAGTGTGCGCAGCTGCCTTGAGATCCTTGTCATGTTGGAGGTGACGGCGACCCCCAGCGTGTTGAGTCGTTCGGGGCTTCTTCATCGGGCCCAAACGTTCTTGGACTGGAGCTTTGCCTCTCTCGTCGGGAATTGGACCGAGGCGCTCCAAGACTGACTTTCTCCTTCGAGATGATTTCTCGGGATCTCCCGGAGAAGTTATTGGAATTATCGGCAACTTTGGTCGGCTCGCCGGAGGTTGAACCTGCTTCGAAGGCTGCACTGATTGTGCCTTAGTCTGAATCGCCGCTTCAGACTTCGGCCTCCAAACTTGACAGGTTGGTGGCGGCTTCTTAGCCACTTCCTTCTGTAGTCTTCTACGGGCCTCTTGGATTTGAGCCCGTGCCTGCGATGACATTGCGCGGCGCTTGCAAATGCGCTCCTCTAGTGTTGAACGGTTCCGTTTGACACAGACCCATTCGTTCGTTGGCGGCTTGGAGGAGTCGCCATTCATCGGTCGTTGAGGCTGTTTGCCTCTCCTGTTCTTCAGATCCTCGTTATAGCGGATTCCATACGTGGATTCCATCGCCTTCGCGAGTTCTTTGGCCAAACGTTGGCGTCGCCTCTGACGGGCTCTCTTGGAAAGAGTAACGGAGGAATCGGCGGGAACAGGCTTAACCTGGTTGGAGGTTGGTGGAGCCTCACCTGATGCAACCATGGCATCAATCGGGGTGAGATCTTCGTTGGTATTCTCAACTTCTTCATACCAACGGATTTTTCTCCTGGAGGAGAACTTCTTGGACTTGCGAGGGGAGGTCGATCCGGACGAGGATGACATATACTCCTCGAACTTCTGTTGGTCGAATTCGTACTCGACCTCCTCTTCGATACCAACAGATTTTTCTCCTGGAGGAGAACTTCTTGGACTTGATGGGGGAGGTCGATCCGGACGAGGATGACAGATACTCCTCGAACTTTTGCTGGTCGAATTCATACTCGACCTCCTCCTCGACCGGGATTGAGATCCGCGGCGGCGACGCATCGATCTCGACAGCGAGATCGGTGGCTCCCACTGTGGTCACCAGATTGTTCGC
>NC_033801.1:57879435-57884036 GCF_001876935.1 Asparagus officinalis
ATTCCATCGCCTTCGCGAGTTCTTTGGCCAAACTTGGCGTCGCCTCTGACGGGCTCTCTTGAAAGGAGTGGACGGAGGAATTAGCGGAACAGGCTTAACCTGGTTGGGTTGGTGAAGCCCACCTGATGCACACATGGCATCAATCGGGGTGAGATCTTCGTTGGTATACTCAATTCTTCATACCAACAGATTTTTCTCCTGGAGGAGAACTTCTTGGACTTGATGGGGGAGGTCGATCCGGACGAGGATGACAGATACTCCTCGAACTTTTGCTGGTCGAATTCATACTCGACCTCCTCCTCGACCGGGATTGAGATCCGCGCTGGGCGACGCAACGATCTCGGCAGCGAGATCGGTGGCTCCACTGTGGTCGCCAGATTGTTCGCGGAAAAATTGTCTTCTTCATTGATGATTCCATTGATTACTTTGTTAACAGTTTATCGGTTACAAAGATCCGGTCTTTTATAAGATCCGGTTACAACAAAATCAAAAGAAAGAAAATTACAACTTCCTTATTTGTCGAACGAATGCGCGAGATCCTGTTTTGCGATCTCTCGCTTTTGTGGTTCTTCGCGCGCCGGGGTTAATCCGTGGACCACCGTGCGATCTTGATCCGGTCGTATCTACACGGTATAGGGGTGTTATCTCACGAAGGAAATAACAGCCGAGGAATTATTTCACCAAGGAATAATAGCCGTAGTTATCGAAATCGACCAAGCGAAATCGAGGACTCTTCTCGGGATCAAGGCCAAGCTTTGATCGGAGGATAACTGTGTAGATCTCAGATCTGATCCTCTCTCGAACTCCTGCCTGTATTTGGCGTGGATGATCGCCAAGAACCAGATCTGGAAGTTGAGTCTTCAAAGCTCGAAGTTTAAGTCCAAATCTCATCCGGCAGAGTTTCGGCTCCAAAATTCCAACCCTTCACAATGAGCCCATAGCCGTCTATTTATAGCCTCTGAAAGCGATCTGGGCCAGATCTGAGTGTGGCTCGGTGCTCGGCCACCCATGGGTGGCTCGGCCATGGCCGAGCCACCATGGGGTGGCTCGGCTGCCGACCACCATTTTGTGCTTGTTTTGGCCGGGTGTTTGCCGTGGCGTCCATTGTCCGGTTTCGCGGTTTATCCAAGTTTTACTATTTGATCTGGACTCTGATTTGGATCCGATCCCGATTTGCAGTAAATCCGCTTGGTGTTTGAGTTCGATCCGTCCTATGGTTGGATGACCTTGACTCCCCGAACCGTTGGCTTGATTTCGCACCGAATGGATGCATTCCGTTGCTTGCGTGCGATTCGTTAACCTCGTCGCTTCGTTAATCGCTTCGTTGCATGTCACTTGGCTTCGGCGCTGTGGACTGACGCTCGTGTTTTAGATACACCCGATGGTTCGTTGCTGTCGAATCATCATGCCGAGTCTGTTTCAGGGACCTATGGCAGTTTTATACCCTTACAAAATATTATAATATTTACTTTATTCAATATAATATTTTTAAAATTTAATATTAAATTAAAATATAAATATTATATATATATTATATATATATATTATATTATATATATATATAATATATATAATATATATATTATATGATATTACAATAATATATATTAAAAGGTATCATGTTATAGTTAATATATTATATTATTTAAACTATAGTATATATTATATTATATCATAATATTTTACTAATATTAGTAATTATTATATATATTATAATAATATGTCATATATATAATAATATAATAATAGTTTTATAATTAATATATATAATATATATATATAAAATTATGATATTAAAATATATATAATATTATAATAAATACGTTATACTATAATTACTAATTAATATTATATAATAATATACTTACATAATGACTATTCAATATATTTTATTAAAATATTAATATATGTTATTAAAATATTAATATATGTTATTATATAATATTATTAATATATGTTATTAAATTATATTATTAAAATATTAATATATGTTACTAAAATATTTTATAATATTATAATAAATATGTTATACTATAGTTACTAATTAATATTATATAATAATATATTACATAAAATTTTTAATATATGTTATTACAACATTATATAATATTATAATAAATACGTTACACTATAATTACTAATTAATATTATATAATAATATATTACATAATATTATTAATATATGTTATTACAATATTATAATAAATATGTTATACTATAATTATTATTATATAATATTATTAATATATGTTATTAAATTATATTATTAAAATATTAATATATGTTATATTTTATATATCATGTCATATATTTATAATATAATTGCATATATTAGTTAAGTAATACAAAAATATTTTAAAATTATCCTAATTGTCTTCAAAGTGGAACAATATTATTCCAATATGGAGGATGGGGTAAATTTTGACTATTGGGACAAAATTTTTGAATATTAGTGGATTAATTTTATCCCAAGTGGTGTAATTGTCTCACTAGTATTCCAAAAAACCAATAACACAAAAATATATTACCTTGTTCTATTGTCCCAATGAATAACACTATGAAATAGAATACTCAAAATTATCTCATTATCCCCCAAAATATCCCAACCAATAACCCCTAACTGACCCAAGTACTTTTAGGATAGTAACACATTAAAGAAGGCAAGAGTTATGCTAGTACAGTGTAGTAGCGTGTGCTCTGTTACTTTCTTGTGCCGCAAACTGCAGAGGCTAGTTGAGTATAGAGAGGCCTGACAATCGCGTGATCGGGTCTGCTGCAATTGCCTCAGATCCAATGCACCCCACCACCGCTGTAATGGATCTTGGATTTGTGAGACATTTTATGGTCCCAATCTTTGCCACTTACTGTATCCGGATTCGGTTGTAAATTGATTTTTTCTTTAAGGGGCTATTTGGTTTGTTTCCTTGATACAGGGAAATACAATTTCATGTAAAAAAATATAAGTTTTGAGTTTTCCAAACTTTTCCAATAAATAGATTGTTTTGCTTTGGTTCGCACATAAGAAATGGTGAGAAACCAATGTATTTATTTTTCTTGTGCTTGGTTCGCATAGAAAAAAAAGGAAAACTTTTGTAAACGAAGCAGAGAAGGAAAAAAATCTGACGTGACAGAGTTTTCATCAATTTCACTCGGTTAGGGAAGGAAATAGGAGAGGGAGAAAAAAATCTGAGCTGGCGGCAATTTCAACAAAGTTTTCTCTCTTTCATCCAAGCGAACCAAAACGGCACAAAGAAATGGGCGGAAACAAAAAAACTGACGTGGAGGGCTAAAAATCTGACGTGGAGGGGTTTTCTGAGTTTTCCGCCCCTTGTAATAGCGAACCAAACAGCCTTATATTTTTCTAGGCCTTATTTAAGGTGTCAATTATAGTCAATTACTACATTATAGTTTAGGTTAAACAGCTAACAAGTAGATGAGAAAAGCAAACAAGGAGTTTTGGAGTTTTCTATTTGAGTCCCTTCCTCATCCTAATGGAGAGTACTTTTACACTTTTATGGTCGTTCTTTCCGCTAAATTTTTCGTGATTAATTGGTAGGTCAAAGATTTATATTGGTCTATTGATCTAGATTGCAATGGCTAACATTAATCGTGTGATATTATAAGCTCGTTACGGTTATCATGGTTATACTATCCATCTTTTATCATTTTATCATGCACTAATACTCACGTGCGGCATTGCCAAGTCGACATGTTTTGACATCTTTTGATATAATAATTGCAAAAGGACGTTCTCGACCTTTGCTAAGACGTCCCTCGGTTTGTGCTTCTACCTTATTTCGTATCCTAAATCTGGATCACCTTCGGATTCTTTATCCATATAGATTTTAGGAGAAATTTTTAAAACAGCTCATTTTTCAATTGGACAAATTTTTAAAAAAGCCTCTTTTTTAAATTTATTAAGCAAAACCAACTGTTTAAAAATTTAATTAGCAAAACCGATCTTTTTCCAAAGAAAATGGTCGGTTTTGCAGTAAAGATTTTTTTAGCGAAAGTGCACGGGACTAGTAGTCCCGTGCACTTCACTTTAATTAACGCAAAAACATCACTCATGGCCGCTGACCTTAGAAACCCAAAAAAATCACTCATGGCCGCTGACTTTAGAAACCCAAAAAAATCAGTCCCTCAAATCATTGAATTTGCTGTTTAGTCCCTCAGATTTAATTCTATCACACTTTGGTAAATTTCACTAAACCCTCAAGAACTTTTGCCAAGTTATCGGCCCTTCCCAAATGCTAGGAAGAGGGTGACGAAATGGGATCAAACTAATCAAGTGAGAGCTCTTGAAGCGGCATATGAATTGGGATCAATGGTCACAAGTGGAAACGAAGATAAAACTGAAGCGATGATTTTGATCTCTGAAACATGTATTGACTTTGATGCAGATTTTATTTAGATTTCAATCTGAAAGATTCTAAGATCCTGAAGATTCTGCTGCTCGAGCTCTCTTTTCCTCTCGTCGTCTTCAACCTAGCTTGGCCTCATGATGATCTTTATGCGGTAATCTGAGTGCCGCTCTGAAGGCTGATTTTTGTTTTTCCAAAACATGTATTGAGTGATTTTTTTGGGTTTCTAAGGTCAGC
>NC_033801.1:57884158-57891537 GCF_001876935.1 Asparagus officinalis
CTCAACAAAGTAAAAAACCCCGCGTCTGCGCGGGTCGGACCGTGCCGACCCGCGGCCACGCGGGTCGGCCAAGTCCGACCCGCGGCCGCGCGGGTCGGCCTCGTCCGACCCGCGGCCGCGCGGGTCGGACCGCGCCGACCCGCGCAAGCGCGGGTCAGACTTGTCCTGCGCGCGCTGTTTCGAACGGGTTCGGTTTTTGATGGTTTTCTCGAGATCTTTTCAGTTCCAGAGGTTTCTAACTGACCTGATATCATCCCCAAACGTGGTTAGGCTGTTGTTAACTGAAGATAGAGCCAAATCACTTGTTCTTATCCAAATAACCGCTTCTGAAGCCCTATAAATACAAGCCTAGGGTCTCCTTTCAGCGGGGCGATTGATTATCAGGACGAGGAGGTGCTGCCGGATTGTGGAGTCAAAGGAGCACGAATTTCAGCGAGGGTTGACAGATCTTGGCGAGTTCTTCGGCATAAAGAAGGAGAGTTCGAGAGATCCGACGCCCGTTCCCGTCCGTCCCTTGAGATTAGGCTTGGTCTTAATCTCGAGAAGAGCCCTGGTTTCGCTTGGTCGATTTCAGCGCTTCAAATCAAATACTTTCTCGGCGAAGGCGAAGCTCTGCCGAATTTTCCATTAACCGGATCCAGATCTAAGGCGGTCCACGGATAAACCCCGGCACAGGCAAAGATCCCACGCAAAGCAGCGGGTGATAAACGTCCTCTGCGTTTGTTTTGACGAGAGTTGTAAACTTTTGTTTTCATTGTGTAAAAGTCTTATAAAAAGACAATCTTTTTTTTGTTTTCATTGTAACGATCGAAGTTGTATTGAATACCGCAATGAATACAACAATTTTCGACGTAAACAAACTGGCGACCACAGTGGGAGCCAACAGCTTCGCTGTCGGAGCTGTCGTGTCGCAACCTCGGATCCGCATCCTGGTTGAAGAAGTGGTCGAGTACGAGTTCGACCAACTGAAGTTCGAGGAATATCTGTCGTCCTCCTCCTCCAGATCCTCCGCCTCTCGCAAGCGAAGGAAGATCAACGCCCCCGTTGTCGCGGTAGCTGAACCTTGGAACGTCTTTCCGGCCTCCAATGAGTCCGGATTTGCAGATCTGAACTCCTCCTCAATCAAGGAGTTGAGTACAGAAAGCGCGTCCATTTTATCGAAGAGAGCTCGCCAAAGGCAGCGCCAACTCGCTAGGGCTTTGGAGTCAATTGACGGGATCCGTTACGAGACGGATCTGAAAATTAGGCAACGTCAAGCGCCCCAACAGCGGACAAATGCCCTCCGTCGAGCTGGAGGTCGCACACGCCCTCGCAACAATTTCAAGCCTTCTCATAAAGGGAAAACTCCAATTTCTACCCGCCTGGGGGTGTTTATCCAAAACCAAGAGCCTGTTGAGATCCTGCGCTCCCAAAAGTGTAGTTCTAAACACGTGACTCTTAAGAATGCTAATAAAGCGGCAAATCCCCTGAAAGAAACGTATTCATCTGACGATGACAACGTTATGCCAGGGGAGTCATGTCAACACACGATAGGTTGCTCCGGTCATCTGACCGATGAGTTGTACTATCGGGCGGGGGGTATGAACGAGTCTCGGAAAAGATATGCCCGAGAAATCAAATCTCACTGCCCGTGCACCGAACTAATCAGGGCAGTATTATCAGCGTGCAGTTGCCCCAAGATCGCTCCGCAGAGGGTCTCCGTATCCGGTGCACCGAACTAATCAGGGCAGTATTATCAGCGTGCAGTTGCCCCAAGACCGCTCCGCAGAGGGTCTCCGTATCCAAGAGGATCTCCAACGGAATGACTAAGTCCAAACCAAAGCGTCTCCGTAAAAAGCGATCGGTTGTTCAAGGTGACGAACTCCCGTTGGCTCCCACTGTGGTCGCCAGCTTGTTTGCGGAAAAAGTCGCTGTATTCATTGCTGCATTCATTACAACTTTGATCGTTACAATGAAATAAAAAGATAGTCTTTTTATAAGACTGGTACACAATGAAAACAAAATAAATGCAACTCCTTTCAAACAAACGCAAGAGCTGTTTGTCATCTCTTGCTTGCGTGGGTCTTTGGCCTGTGACGGGGACGTTGATATCCGTGGACCACCGGGGCAATCATATCTGTTCCGAGAAAATCGGGCAGAGCTTCCCGTGGACCACCGGGCAATCAGATCTGTTCCGAGAAAATCGGGCAGAGCTTCGTCTATCCGCGGAGGGATATAGAAGCAGAACTTCGTCGATCCGCGTGAGATCTAGAAGCTATCAGCGTATACCTCGGCTAAAGCGAGGTAATAGCTCTTCTTAGTATCAACGCTAAAGGCTAATACTAAGGAAAGAAGGGGGGAACGGGCGATGAAGGCTCTGATGAAGAACTCTCCTCTCCTTGTTGAAGCACACGGGCACTCTTCACTGCAGCAGGGCTTCGCCAAGGCTCTCCAAAAAAAAATCCCTCTCTCTCTAGCCTTGCTCCAAGACAAAAGAATTCCAGCCCTTTGAATGAGGACCCAAGGGGTCTATTTATAGGCCAAAAGGAGTGTGGGGGGTAGGTAGGGGGTGAGGACACCCCTAGGTGTCTCGGCCAGGCCGAGACACCCTTGGGGTGTCTCGGCCATGGCCGAGACACCCTAGGGTTGTAGGCATCAAAAATTGCCGATAGGTCCCCACTCACAGCTCGGTGTTAACGATCGACGATTGAACGTCACTACCCGGTGCACAAGAATTCAAATGACGCCGGTGAGCGATTGAAGCGAACCGATGGATTACGTAAGCCGACAGAATGTCAGAATCACAGGGATACGGGTTGACCGAAAACCCCGCGATCACCGCAATTGGACCAACACCCGCCGTGTCCCGATCACCCCACTGATAATCCAACCATCGGGGCCTACAGAGCTCATCGCCAAGATTCCAACGCATCCGAAATCACTCGAATCCGAGTTGGGACGGCGGATCAACGGCAAACACACCTGGGAACACCTCGGACCAGACTGAGACACCCAGGGGGATCCCGGCCAGGACGAAACACCCGAGGGGTGTCTTGGCAAAGCCAAGACACCCCAGGTGTCTCGGCCAGGCCGAGACACCCCAAGGGGTGTCTCGGCCTTGGCCGAGACACCCCCAAGGGGGTGTCTCGGCCTTGGCCGAGACACCCCCAAGGGGTGTCTCGGCTTTGGCCGAGACACCCCCAAGGGGTGTCTCGGCCTTGGCCGAGAAGGACCAACCCCCGCCGTGTCCCGATCACCCCACTGATAATCCAACCATCGGGGCCTACAGAGCTCATCGCCAAGATTCCAACGCATCCGAAATCACTCGAATCCGAGTTGGGACGGCGGATCAACGGCAAATACACCTGGGAACACCTCGGAAGCCCTGCCGGAGTAAGGAGTGGAGTCTGATTTCCAAGCGGCGAAGCCCTGCCGAAACGAGGAGTAAGGAGTTCTTCATCAGTCCCCTTCATTCACCCCTCTCTTTCCTTAGTGCTGCCCATTAGCGGTGGTTACTAAGAGGAGCTATTATCTCGTTTTAGCCGAGATATACGCTCATAACTTCTAGATCTCACGCGGATCGACGAAGTTCTGTTTCTATATCCCTTAGCGGATAGACGAAACTCTGCCGGATTATACCGGAAAAGAGATCTTGAAGAGTCGGCGGTCCACGGATATCAACATCCCCGTCACAGGCCAACAACCCACGCAAGCGAGACCGCACCAAACCGGGACCTCGTGTTTATTTTCGTTTAAGTTGTAATATCATTTTGTTTTCATTTTATCCTGTTGTAACGCTTGAAGTTGTAACAGATCTCAAAGAGAGAATATCAATGAAAACAGCAACTTTTACCGAAAACAAGCTGGCGACCACAGTGGGAGCCAACGATCTCGCCCCCGAGATCGTCGTGACGCAACCGGCCTTCAAGATCCGGGTGAATGAAGAGATCGAGTATGAGTTCGATCAGAAGAAGTTCGAAGAGTACCTCTCCTCCTCCTCCTCCAGATCCGCCTCTCCAAGCTGCAGGCGTAGGAACTCATCTCCCAAAAGGGCTCGCGGGATCTCCAACTCCTCAATCCAAGACCCCGCTGCCACTACGCCCGTACCACGCAACGGCTCCGCGTCGTTCAGCGTGGTTAAGGCTGTAGGCCCGGCCCTCACAACTGCCCCAAAGGCAATGGGTGATGCTGCTCCAGCTTTATCAAAAAGGGCGATCCAAAGACGTCGCCAACGCCTCGCTCAACAACTCGCCAAGGCCAGGGAGTCAAAAGATGGAGTGCGCTATGCAGAGGACTTGAAGTCAAGGCAGCGACAAGAGCAAAGGCAAGCAATCAACCTCCCCTCCAAAACAGGAGCAAGCGAGTGGATCCGCGTCAAGAGGAACCGCTCCACGCTCGAGGAGCGAATCAAGAAGCGCCGTGCTCTACTTGCACATGCCCGGCTTCTTCTAAAGAAGGCAGAGGAGATACAGCAAGGAACGGTGATCAAAACACCGTCTACAAGCAAAACGGTGTGGGTTCCCAAATCGGCACCAACACCTCCAGCAAAGCAGGGTAAAGTCATCACCCAAAGTTCAGCCAAACCAAAGCCTATTCCTCCTGTACCGGCACCTTCAACAGAGCCAGGTAAAAAGAGGGATCATTCAAGATCCCAGGTTCCTTTGTTGGGTCGCCTCGGTCCCTTACCGGAGAACCGAGGTAGAATACCCATCAAAGAACGACTGGGACCATTGAAAGGTCCCCAAACTCCAAATCAGACCGGGGGTCAAATTAATCCCCCCAAGAACAATGATAAAGGGAAAGCCCCTATCACCGACCGCATCGGATTGCGAGTCGAATTAAAAGAGCCCGTTCAGTTCATACGCTCACAAAAGCGTAAGATTGAACGGGCCACTTTTGAAAAATCTGACCAAGTGTTGCATCCCCGAAAGGAAGCACACTCATCTGAAGATGAGAGTGTTATACTCAGGGACACCCACCAACACTCTGTAAGGTGCTCCAGCTATCAAGCTGATGAGTTGTACTACAGAGCTAGGGGTGTGGGTAAATCTCGAAAGAGATATGTGCAGGATATGAAGTCCCAATGCCCGTGTGCAAGTATCATCAAGACGGTGCTGTCGGAATGCCGCTGCAACAGTCCCCCAAGAAGAATCTCGGTGTTCGAAAGACTCTCCAAGCCGAGGCATTTCCACAAGAAGAAATTGCTCCGCCAAAAAGACGAGTATTCAAGAGTGTCGGTCAACATGACCGGCCGAGGGGAATCAACACCACACTTCAGCATAGAACAGCTCGCTGAGGTATCCCGGTGTATAGCACGGATGCGGCCCGGAACCAGCGGCCGGAAGGGCTACCAAAGAGTACCAAAGGGCCTCTCTCTGGAAGAAGAAGATTCAGATGCTGATTCAGATACCTGCTCCGCCGTCGCATCAGATGACACGGCTTCAAGTGCGGGCCAGCCGTACGAATCACTCATGATCAGTGCCGAAGCGCGGGTCGGATCAATCCGACCCGCGCGAGCGCGGGTCGGATTGTCCTGTTGCGCAGTCTAAAGTTCCAAAACACGTTTTGACAGTTTTAAATTGGTTTTTTGCAGGGTTTATCGGTTTCAGGGGTTCTTAACTGACTTGAGATCATCCCTAAACGTTGTTAGGCTGCTGTTGACTGAAGATAGAGCCAAATCCCTTGTTCTTATCCAAATAACCGCATTTTGAGGCCTATAAATATGAACCAAAGGCCTCCATTTTCTGGGGCGATTGATTATCAAGACGAGGAGGTGCTGCCGGATTGTGGAGTCAAAGGAGCACGAATTTCAGCGAGGGTTGACAGATCTTGGCGAGTTCTTCGGCATAAAGAAGGAGAGTTCGAGAGATCCGACGCCCGTTCCCGTCCGTCCCTTGAGATTAGGCTTGGTCTTAATCTCGAGAAGAGCCCTGATTTCGCTTGGTCGATTTCAGCGCTTCAAATCAAATACTTCCTCGGCGAAGGCGAAGCTCTGCCGAATTTTCCATCAACCGGATCCAGATCTAAGGCGGTCCACGGATAAACCCCGGCACAGGCAAAGATCCCACGCAAGCAGAAGACCGATAAACGATCTCTGCGTTTGTTTTGATGAGAGTTGTAAACTTTTGTTTTCATTGTGTAAAAGTCTTATAAAAAGACAATCTTTTTTTGTTTTCATTGTAACGATCGAAGTTGTAATGAATACCGCAATGAATACATCAATTTTCGACGCAAACAAACTGGCGACCACAGTGGGAGCCAACAGCTTCGCTGCCGGAGCTGTCGTGTCGCAACCTCGGATCTGCATCCCGGTTGAAGAAGTGGTCGAATACGAGTTCGACCAACTGAAGTTCGAGGAATATCTGTCGTCTTCCTCCTCCAGATCCTCCGCCTCTCGCAAGCGAAGGAAGATCAACGCCCCCGTTGTTGCGGTAACTGAACCTTACAACGCCCTTCCGGTCTCCAACGAGTCCGGATCTGCAGATCTGAATTCCTCCTCAATCAAGGAGTTGAGTACAGAAAGCGCGTCCATTTTATCGAAGAGAGCTCGCCAAAGGCAGCGCCAACGCCTTGCGCGCCAACTCGCTAGGGCTTTGGAGTCAATTGACGGGATCCGTTACGAGACGGATCTGAAAATTAGGCAACGTCAAGCGCCCCAACAGCGGACAAATGTCCTCTCCTCTAAATCACCAACAAGTGAATGGATACAAGTCAAAAGGATCCGTTTAACTCTTGAAGAGCGGATCAAAAAGCGTCGCGTACTACTTGCGCGCGCGTGAATTCTTGCGCAAGAGGTCAAAAGATTGCAGAGGGAAGAAGTGGAAAAGAAGCCACCAAAACTGCACAAAGTTTGGAGGCCAAAGTCCAAGACGGCGGCCGAAAAGATCGAAAAATGCGGGTCACTCAAATCCGACCCGCCGGTCTGCGGGTCACTCAAATCCGACCCGCCAAATCGCGGGTCACTCAAATCCGACCCGCCAATCTGCAGGTCACCCAAATCCGACCCGCCAATCTGCAGGTCGCCCAAATCCGACCCTCCAAATCGCGGGTCACTTGGGTCCGACCCTCCACTTTGCGGGTCACCCAAAGCCGACCCTCTACTTTGCGGGTCACTTGAATCCGACCCTCCAACCTGTCGGTCACTTAAATCTGACCCGCGCCAGAGTCAAGGCAGAAGATGTTCTACACCTATTTCGTCGATCCCTGTGAGTTCCACACCTCCGACGGAGCACCAGGACAGTGTGGACTTGTCCCATTTCAAGGTGAGGATAGTCGATCGCCTGGGTCCTTTGCACGAGGATCGAGGCAAAGTTCTGATCGAAGAATGCTCAGGTCCGGTGACTGAACCCCGAGCGATTCGTCGAGCTGGGGGTCGCACACGCCCTCGTAACAATTTCAAG
>NC_033801.1:57892537-57895924 GCF_001876935.1 Asparagus officinalis
TCCTGCAAGTTATCTGAAGAAGCAAGGTGTACAGAGATGATTAGAGGATGCACAAATTCTTTTGTATACTATCTAAAAGATACATTGTCAATAGTAGATATACCTGGATCTGCGGAATCAGGTCCTACATTGCTATCCTCCCTAATGTCGGCAACCCCTGTAGGCCTTTTAAACTGGGGTAGCGGGTCAGGCTCACCAGGAGACACAGGAACGGAATCGGGACTCATTTCGCTCTCTCCACGCTCTCCTATATAGAGATGGAAAAGCATGAGTCAATGTTCCGAATAACCAAGAAGGTGGTTTACAGAGTAGATGTTACCTCCGTCACTAGCAGGATCATCACCAGCTAAATCCATATCAGATGCTCGGGAAGCTACACGTGGCTTGCGGGCTAATCTCTTCCGCCTAGCAGCAGGGACAATAATCGAAGGTCTCGCCTGGGAAGGGGGACGGAACTCTTCATCCTGGTCAACTGTGGTCCCTGAAACATCAAACCATAGTCAGTTTCAATATTTCTAGAAGATGGAAGGAAAAGATGAATAGCAAACCTCGCTCGGAAAAGTCTTCATAACCTTCAGGATCTCCGCCTGAAGCCTCGTCTGCGGAATGAAAGGTCTTCTTTCCCTCTTCATCAATCCGACGAGTCTTGTTTCCCAAATCCTACGGGAATCAACCTGAGAAGCTTCCTCGGCCTCTAGCTCTGCAATCGGCTTCACGGGGATGGTCTTGTTGGCTGCTAACAACCACTTGCAGCTTAAGAAGGTGAGGTTCAACTGCCGTTCAGCACTCGGGAGACTGAATTTAGCACCAGTACAGCCTGTTACGGTCCACAACCATGCACGAAGACCGTCCACCAAACTCACGGGGATGGTCTTGTTGGCTGCTAACAACCACTTGCAGCTTAAGAAGGTGAGGTTCAACTGCCGTTCAGCACTCGGGAGACTGAATTTAGCACCAGTACAGCCTGTTACGGTCCACAACCATGCACGAAGACCGTCCACCAAACTGCCGTGGGTCCGAAGCTGCTGACGTGGATTCCCGACATAAAGCTGATCATAGCCAAACTGGCGAGCGAATCGGCAGGGTAGATATGGCTCTATAAAACACTGATCCCTCACCCGAAAAGTCAAATAACCTGGCCTAATGTTTACCAGCCAGTTAAAGCACCCGATGTCCAAGTGAGTTCGATACTCTCTCGGCCCGTATCGGTCGGAGAACTGTGGAAAGCAAGTGGAAAACGCCCAACACTTGTGGACCTGTAGCTGCTGTCTGACGTCAGGGAATCCTCGCCCCTCCCACTTGCCATTCTCAAACAACTGTAGTGGGGGAGCGGAGGGGTCTGTGGCATACGGTACTGACATCATATCAGAACGATGAAGGACGAACCAAGCCATCAAATAAGTGTACGGAAGCTCCACCTTAATAGTAGGAATCTGAGCCGGTGATTCACTTTCCTTCCGTGTAAAAGCACTAGAAATCTGTCGAAGCCCTCGATGAATGTTAGCCACCATCACCGGAAGAAGCGAAAGTTCCTTTTTGTAGGCAAGCTGAACTGCTGGGTAGAGCACCTCCAATGGCAAGATATCACTAGACTGATATGGGACCACGCATTTCTTTAACCAGATAGCGAGGTAACCGGCGAGAAGGGTCATCGGTCGAATCGGCGCGGTCGCATGCCACAAGAATGATTTAAACTTGGTCCCTGTAGGAAAACCACTCTCAGGACTGCTAATGGTATAGGAATGAGCATCAACCTTCTTCAGTAGACTATTAACCCCTGAAGGAGTGAGTGGTGCCAGCTCACAAATAGCCTCGCCAGAATTGCTCTCTAGATTCCTGAACAAATAAGACGCAAACTGCTTCTGGCTCACATGGGATTTAGCCCTCTTCGCTAAAGGTTCAGACTGCGCCAAAGCAATATGATAGTGGCATGTGAGGTCCCATAAAGTCTCGTAGCGGTCGGGCATGCGATCCTTCAGCTGACTTAATTCTTGGTTGGAGGGAAAATATTCCTGATATAGCATCTGTCCCATGGGCAAACCAGAAATCCTGTGCATCTCATGGAGGGCCAAGCCCAACTCCCCTTGCCGGGTCAGAAAAGTGTTCGAATCCGGGTTATAGAGCTCGCACAAAGCGAAGAAATGCTTCGCGCTAACAGGCAAACCATACATGGTGGCACGAACGGCTGCATACAGACCACAAGCGTGCAACTCCTCGCTCCATCGGCTCAAGACGTACTTCGTCATGCGAGTCCACCAAAGCTTGTCCAAAGAATGGACCCAACCATAAAACCTGTGGCGTGTCGCAGGCATCTCCCGTCCTAAAGCAGCGAGGCGATTCTTCAAAGTAGAAGCAGAGGCAAGAAGCTCGTTACGCGGCGGTGCATCCAACCCCAATACTCCAGGATGCAATCCAGTGATATGACTCCTGCTCGAACCAGGAGCTGCCTGATGAGTGATGTAGCCGCAGTGAACGCTCTCATGCTCCTCCGTCAAGCGCCACGACATCTCCCGTGTCACAGCCTGACGCCTGAGCTCAGTCAACGAACGATGCCGAGGAATCTTCGGCAAATATATGAAACCACTGCCAGTTTTATGAAGCCACTGCTCGGCATCAATAAACACTGCATCCGGATCTCTGGCAGAGTCGCCAAATAAAAAGTCGGTCTTCCTGAGAGGCTGAATCGAACTGGCATCCTTCACGAGGGGCGCATCGGTAATCAACTGGCGAAGAGCTCGATGTCCACCTTCCTTAACCACTTGGGCAACCTCTGTCGACGTGCCCGAAGCAAACCGAGGAGTGACTGGGATAGGAGAATAATCGTCGGAAGTCGAATAATACTCGCCACGACGCCCGTACACTGCGTGAGATGAGAACGCCCCAGAAGGATATTCCACTGGAAACAAAAACATTTAAACACTTGTTAGTCTCAATTATAAAAGGAAGTTGAACTCATCCTACGAACGGGTAAGATAGAGTCACTGCCTTATAAAGGGTGAGACGATTTGGCCACATTATGCACTTATAAGATAGGGTATATCGACTATATATCCCTGCCTTATAAGGCACAATGCAGCGTCAAAACGCCCCCTTTATTGATTTTGAGATATGGTTTTGACCAAGCAAAACATATCTTTAAAGCGTCGATCCTCGCCAAGGAGAATCAAGGCTCTTCCCGATTGCCTCACCAAGGAGAACAAAATGGGGATAAAAAGGACCAATTTGTAAATTTCCAAGAAAAAATGGACTAATTTGTAAATTTCCAAAAATAGCTCACCAGCATAAGAGGGAGGCGCGCCATCAGCCGACACGGTAGAGGATTGACCTCTCGCAATACGAGACATAGAGACCTGCAAAATAAATTAAGGAATCAGATCCAGAAAAAAG
>NC_033801.1:57897027-57911567 GCF_001876935.1 Asparagus officinalis
ATCTAAATCTAGCGGTGGTCCACGGATAAACCCCGGCGCAGGCAAACAACCTACGCAAGCGAGCGACCGCAAAACAGGAGCTCGTGATTTGTTCGACAAACAAGGAAACAAAGTTGTAATTTTTATTTTTTTTTATTTGATTTTTGTTGTAACCGGAACTTATAAAAAGACCGGATCTTTGTAATCGATAAACTATTACAAGAGTGTACAATGGAATCATCAATGAAGAAGAATGCTATTTTCCCCGCGAACAAACATAACTTGTGCCATTATAGCCAATGCCTTTTCTTGCCAAACTCAAAGAACTGCCAAAAGAAGTTTGCAAATAACGCTTCAATCAAATAAAAAACTACCTTAGGGATAGATATAGTAGAGAGTAAGTGTATAAGCATGCTGTTCAGGACATGCTTAACAAGAATTAGCCTTCCCGCAACACTTAGCAATTTATAATACCGCCCTTGCAACCTCTCTTTGATTCTGTCAATGGGTGATTGATAGAAGACAATTTTTTTATGTACTGAGCCAATAGGGAACCCCTAAGTAATTCATAGGGAATTTACCTTTTGAGAATATCAAGGTTTTTTCCACCACCTTAATCCTAGGCCAGGAGGCTTTTGAGGGCATATAAAATTGGCTTTTAGATTTGTTGAGCTGCTGGCCAGAGCATTGTTGATAAGTGTTCAGAATTGCCAAGACCTGGGTGAGCGATCTTCTGGTAGAGTTGGTGAAGATAATAATATCATTTGCAAATAGAAGACGAGAGGGGCAATTAGCCACGGTGGTGGAGTAAGAAGCCTCGTAGGAGAGCCAATTTGCAAACCCCAAAGAGAGAGTCTCTTCAGCAATGATAAACAAGCTAGGTGACAATGGGTCACCTTGTCTAAGGCCCCTTGAGCTCTTGAAATATCCTTTATATACCCCATGAAAGACAATCGAGAAATTGCAGCTACATATACAGGCTTTAAGCACCATAATCCATTCTTGAGAGAAACCAAATTTATGTAGGACAGCCCACAAGAAGTCCCATTCGAGCCTATCATAGGTCTTTTGCATGTCCAAGTTGAGAATATTATTAGGATGCTTGGCCTTTTTATCAAGCTCCCTGCATATTTCCTAGGCTAAGGCAATGTTATCAGCAATAGATCTTCCTTTCACAAATGTTTTTCTTGATTAGGAGAAATCAGAGAAGGGAGAATGGAAGTTAATCTAACACAGAGACCTTTGGAAAAAAATTTGTATATTGTAGTGCACTGACTTATAGGTCTAAAGTCATGAAGACTTCTTGGGGGATTTTCTTTGGGGATGAGAACCAATATGGTGTGCATAATAGCATCAGGGAGCTGTTTGACCTGAAGAAACTCATTTGCCACATCAAGGAAAGACTGAGCAACAAGATCCCACATTGAAGTGAAGAATGAGGAGGAGAAACCATCCATACCTGCAGCACAATCTATTGGGATAGAAGAAGCAGCGTCGAAGAACTCCTGCGTTGTGAAAGGCCTCAGGAGCATGATATTAGTATCATCATTGACTCTTGATGGGATCAAGTTGAGGAAGTCTTCCTAGAGGTCATGACGTTCAGAGCTTAGGAGCTGAGAAAAGTAGCTGATAGCCGCATCATGGATGGCAGATGGACCAGCTAGAATTTCATCATTGGGTCCTTGTATAGAGTCAATTTTATACTGGACCGATTTACTTTTCATAATGCCATGAAAGAACCAAGTGTTAGCATCTCCTTCATTAAGCCACTTGATCCAAGCTTTTTGTTTCCAAAAAATCCCCTCACATATACAAGCTTCCCTCCATTTAGATTTGCAGTCCATTAGTTTAGAATTAATGGTCGAGTTCCAACCAGCCTACAATTGAGATTTTATCCCATTCTCCTGATGCGATCATACAGTTTGGGACCAGGCTGATGCGCACCACATTCTCCTTCGTGTGCTTCCTTAAGGACTTCTTCTGCTTCTTTGTTCGAAAGGCATCGGAGTAACAAACCATCGTACCCTCTACGGTATAATGTATGGGTCTCGGTATTTGTAGGCATATAAAATTGCTTATAGGTCCCTTGACACGGTTCAACACGAACTAATGAACCATCAGGCGACGTATCTAAGCACGAACGTCAGTCCACAACACCGAAGCCAAGGGACACGCAACGAAGCGGATTAACAAGGAACGACGGAATGAATCCACTCGCGTGCGGAATCAAATCAACGGTCCAGAGAGTCAACGAGTCATCCAACCATATAACGGATTCGAACTCAGACACCAAAGCCGATTTACTGCCTAATCGGAATCCAGACTTCCAAATCAGGAATCAAGTCAACGAATCGATTTCAGACCAATCAACCGCATAACCGAATCACGGACGAAGCGGATACAAGAACCGAAACAACCGAACGACGGACGCAAAGCCCGGAGTGGCTCGCCGAGCCACCTCAGGGTGGCTCGGCCAAGGCCGAGCCACCCCAGGGTGGCTCGGCATGAGCCGAGCCACCCTGAGGTGGCCACCCAGATCTGTGCCAAATGCACAGATCTGGTTGCCTATAAATAGGCGGGGTCATTCATCATTTTGGAGGACTTTTTGGAAGAACTTTTGGAGAGCCGAAACTCTGCCGGATTGAGACCTCATCTTGGAGTTTTTGAAGGCTTGAAGACTTGGACGTCCAGATCTGATTCTTAGCGAGCACCCGCATCGCAAAAGGCAGGAGTTCGAGGGGATCGAGATCTCATATCTACGTTGTTACACTCCGGATCAAAGCGTGGTCTTTAATCCTGAGATTCGAGCGATTGTTTCCTTGGTGAAATAATCCCTCCGGCTTTTATTTCCTTGGTGAAATAATACCCGTTATACTGCGTAGATCTGTCCGGATCAAGATCGCGCGGTGGTCCACGGCAAACAACCCCGGCGCAGGCAAACAACCCACCAAAGCGAGTGACCGAATAACAGGAGCTCGCGATTTGTTCACAAGGAGAAAAAGTTGTAATTTTTAACTTTCTTTATTTTCGATTTTCATTGTAACCGGATCTAAAAAAGACCGGATCTTCTGTAACCGAAAAACTATTATTCAAGATAGCAATGACATCAATGAAGAAAGCAACGAATTTTCCAGCGAACAGTCATGTCTGGCGAATTTCGCTTCTTGACAGGCGGATCTGCATCTGCCTCCTGATTTTTCTTGACTCTTCGACGAGGAGAGTCGCCGATGGGCACCACCTGACGCTGCGTGAGTTGACCACTGACGCGGTGTTGACTGACGAGGACAGGGCGGAGCTGCCGAAGCCTCAGTTTTTGTTTGGCGATTCTGTCACCGATCCTTCTGCTTTGCTGCTCAAGGAGAGCAGATGGTTGCGTACAGTGGAGGGGACTCACTATTACCTTCCCTTCATGCCGAGGGGGTTCTCGATCGTCGGGCTACAGTCTTTCACGGTCCCCCGAGTGATGAACTGGGACTTGACCTCCACTCAGGATGGGGTCACCTGTGGTGTCTTTACAGGCTCCACGGCGGGATATGGGGTGGAGGGCTCATGTAAGCGCGTGACGGGTCTGCGCCCTGGCCTATTGTCTAATGAGCCGCCTGCAGGGGAGTCGACGGCGATAGCAGAGACTTTCCATCACCGCTTCTTCCGAGTAGGCGGGAGTTTTCCCCCAAAGGATTTCAGAGCTTCGGGGTGGGTATATTCTGCGCCGGGCATCGATACTTGATGGTCCAAGATCACCGATTGCATCTTGGCTGAGAATTCTGACCACAAGAATTCGGAGTTGTATGTGGCCATTCAAGCCACTCAACATGGTTTGAGGATTAATGCCTCTCAGTTCCACAGCATCCTGGAACTGTACTGTGCGGACAGCGGCACCTTCTTCACCCCTAACGGTGAACTCGGTATGTCCCCTCACGAGATGTATGACGTGTCAGGGCTTCCCCTGGGGGACTTTCCCTATGAGGAGTACGTCCCAGACCAAGATGAGATCGACCAGCTTTCTGACTATTCCCCCTTGGTAGTGGAAACTCTGTGGGAGTTGCTCTGCCATTATCACATTTGCCTCAGCACCTTGGGTGCTAGGGATCACAAGGGGAAGAAGAAGAGGACTCCGGGAATTAGCCACAAGAATTGGGCGGACTATCTGTTCCCTGGGAACGATGTCAAAGGGAATCCTGCTCTCCCTCTAGGCGGGTGCGACCAGGCTGAAGTGGAAAGGTGGATGTCTGAAGAGGAAGCCACCATAGTTCTCGATCATAACGAGGGCGGGTTCAAATCTGGAACGGTCTTCCATTCGTTCCACCACCAGGCCATGTCCCCTATCTCTGGGAAGGCTCTGCTTGCAGGGTATCTCATGTTGTGGCTGAAGAGGTGCGTAATCCCCACTCACTCTTTCGAGGCAATTCCCGTAGAGGTCGTGTATCCTGCGGTTTGTTTAGCCCACGGGAAGTCCTATTCCCTGGTATCGGCGATGATAGCGTGTATTCACCAGGGGGTCCGCACTCTGACGGCCCAATTCTGTCGTGTGTCGACTACCGATGAGGGTAATGGAGAGGTCATCAGGACTCCCAATCCCAGAGTGGGGCTGCCATACACCTACTTGATGGCGTGGTTTGTTTACCACTGCGAGTGTTTGATGAGCGCTCCCGCGACTCTTCAAGGAGACAGGTTCGTTCCGTTCCTTGAGCGTTTGGAGAGGTGTTCTTGGAAGTGTAAAGACATTCCCGATGTGCGGAAGACGCTCTCCCACTTTGTCCACTACAATTTTCGTCACTTCTTCCCCTACTTCAGCGGAGGAAGATACGGCAAGTCTCTTAGGGATGCACCAACGGCGGACCATCACTCGGCTCTTCCTCGCGGCGCATTCCGATGGTTGGTAAACATTCGGCCGGGGTATCACATCCTCCGCACAGGTTCTGTGTGTTACCTCGAGCCGTATATTCCTTGCAGGTTTGCCCGCCAGTTCGGGTACGATCAATTATACGTGGGCAATGCCAATCCCCGCCTGCACTTCGAAGGTGGACTGGTGGACGGAGCTCGGGGATGGTTCTGGACCCATGCTGGTGGCACCCAGGCTCATTTCGAACTACCCGCGAAGGATCGTGATTTGCACCATACGCTCCTGTACTGCCGCTGGTATCGGGGCGCCAGTGCTAACCCCGCTGGTTTCTGGTTCCAGAGCTCATGTCTGGCGGAGCGCGATCGTCCTCTCAGGGGGGTTCTCCGTTCTTCAAGGCGAAGGGGTCATCAAACCGCTAGGGAGCTGTTCTCAGAGGATCCAGTGGAGGACCCTGAGAGTTTTGACGCCGATTTAGACGAATCTGAGGCTCCCGAGGTTCGAGTTCCTATGCAGGTGTGGTTGAGAAAGTATCCTTGATCGTAACGTTGGTCTTACACCTTTTGACACTTGTATTGGGCCTATGCAGGTGTGGTTGAGAAAGTGATCTCCATTCCCTCTGACGAAGAGGAGGAGGCTGGGAATGAAGAGGGCTTACAGGCTCAGGTGAGCGTAAGTTTTAACATTACTCATTTTACCGTACCCCACTGTTAATAGGGTCCCTTTCGAGGGGCCTCCGTTAACCCTCTTCATGCATTCGTAGCTGATCCTGTCCAGGAGGCCGTTGGCAAAGAGGATCTTCCCTCTTGGGCGAGTCGCTCGTCTGGTGAGACGGGCGAATCTGAGGAGGATGATGACGTCTCGGTTCATGAGGCATTGTCCAGCGAGGAAGAGGTGTTGGCTCGTGAGGATGCGCCTGGCCAAATAGGGGGATCCCCTGCTCCAGCGGCAGTGCCGGCTGGGGATCGCTCATCAGTGCGAGAGTCTCCGCTTCGAAGGGAGGCTTCTACTCTGCAAGTGACCACTCCCTTGTCGGCGGCGGCCGTTGATGCTGTGACCGCTGCTCCGAGGGCGTCATTGGTCACACCAGCTTTGGCGGCGCCAATCCTTACTTATATGGTTATGACCACTGGCACTTCAACTGGGATTTCATCCACGGCGGAGGAGGCCGTCCTCTCTCCCTTGGAGCGTGAGCGAAGAAGGAGTGCGGCACGATCCTTGGCTGATTTCCAAGACACTCTAGCCGCATGCATCAGGCTCGCTTTGGAGGAGAATTGTCCTTTCGAGAGTTTCGAAGAGGATATCGACTATGTCGTGTGCTTCTTAATCAAGAGGCTTGGCCGGACTGCGGCGATGCCCTACTTCCAGCGTAAGGAGGAAGTGAAGGAAGCGGTTCAACGGTTGCTTGCTCTTCGCGCGAAGAGCTCCACTCTCGTGGATCTTGCAATCGGTGAAGTCAGAGCAGCGGTGGAAGAACGCGATCGCCGTCTGGACGAGACCATGTCGCTGGAGGCGAGATTGTCAGCAGAGTTGGAGCAAGCCAAGGCTGAGGATGAACGAATGGCCTTCGAGCGACAGAAGGCCGATAACCGCGTCTCTCGCTTGTCTTCAGAGGTAGAGAATCTGAAGCAGGTTATAGCTAAGGCGCAAGCCTCATTGGCCATTCAGGAGAAGGCTCGTGAACAGGCGGTCAAGGAGTTGGAAAGCATTGAATCTCGTCGGCAACTGACGGCTAACTCCGTTGAGGAAAAGGATCGAGCCCATAAGGAGGTCAAAGAGACCGTCCGAGACTTGGCCTCACGCACTGAGGAAGACCTTCGCCAGGAGATTCTGAGGAGGTTAGAGCATCGTCATGCTAGGGAGATTCGTGAGGCGGAACTACGGTTGAAAGCCTTGTAATTCGCCCCTTTTGTCTTTGATTGTCAGTTGTACTAGGATTCCTTTCTATGAATGAAATTATCCTTTTGTTTCTGGTTACCGTTACTTCTGTGCACGCTCCATCCCTCCTCTAACATGCATTAGCTAGAGTGTTAATTGCAAGGGCGATCTTCAGCTGTCGGCGGATTTTGGCCGTAAGCTTGTCTCTTCTGCGAGCGGATTTCGTCCACAGGCGGATTTGGAATTGACTCAAATTCCAGGAAGGTAATCAGTTTCGACCTGCGGGGACCTCAACGGCGAATTCGCCATCGAATAAGCTCCGCTTTCGGTGGGCCACGCATTGGTTTGTGATTACGTCAGCCGAGAGAACGTGGGCACGTCGCTCCGTATTGAATGCGGCGTAGTGGGGATCTTCGTCCCTCGCGCCCGATTCAGGCCGTTTGTTGAAGATCGTGTTCACGAAACGTCATATCTTGTCCGTCCAGGTAAGATCCGATATGTTCGGCCTTATCCTTCAACTGCTTTAGCCTTGAACGGTCTAATCGAGTCTTGAGTAACCGCCTAGGGCTCTTAGGGTATTTAACGCCCTTATTTTCTATTACGAGGATCCACAACCTTTTCATTGTCTTCCCTCAGAGTAAACCCAAATTCCTCCTTCCTCATACACCCGATGGTGCCGAAGGTGAAGAGGGTCGCTTCTAAGTAAAGGAAAGAACCATCTTCCTCGGGCGCTGCTGAGGCTGTCGCAGCCGAAGGTATCTTTTCGTTCAGACTCTCGCGTGGGCTGAACAGGTGTTCTCCTCTTGACTCTTCTCTGTGTTGTTGTCGTGTTTTGCAGATCGAGGGGAGGCGCCGGCTGCCGAGGAGCATGCGGCTGAGCCTATCCTGATTTCGGATGACGAATCTGAAGGTCCTGCGACCTCCGCCGCCTCAGACTTTGGCGACCGAATGTATTCTTTCGTCCCGGCTCTTGCGTGGGTTGAACAGGTATCCTTCCCTTGACTCCTCTCTGTGTTATTGTCGTGTTTTACAGATCGAGGGGAAGCGCCGGTTGCTGAGGAACATGCGGCCGAGCCTATCTTGATTTCGGACGACGAATCCGAAGGTTCTGAGAACTCCGCCGCCTCAGACTCTGCTCCCCAGCCGGGAGCTGAACCCTGCCTTGAGATTCCGCCCATCATGGCGCTTGCTCCAGGCCAAGAGCCTGCTCCCTCTGAGTCCTTGTCCTGGCAGGCTCGCATCGAAGAGTTCGAGAGTGCTGTGAGACAGGTGATTTCCCTTGTCGAACTCGGCATGGGTAGTTTTGACAGCTTCAGGCAGTCTCTCTATGATCGCGTGGCTGATTTGCGGCGATCGGGCGAAAATCGGCTCGCTACCCGTTGCATGCGTGAACTTCGTCTCTTGGAGCCACGCATGATAGGGTTAGAGGCCTTGCTACGGCAAGGTCCGGAAGCCAACATGGAGTCTTGCCTGGCTCATGTTAGGCATCAGGAAGCCCTGGAGCAGGAGACCCGTTCCAAAGAAATAGCGGATTTGGAGTCTGTCGCCAACTTTTGGGTGGGTCAACAACATTTGCTAGAGGAGCAAATCATTGACCTCAATCGCACTATGGCTCGCCTGAGGGCCGAATTGGGACAGGCGGAGGCGAAGTGGAAGGGGCTCCAGTCCGACGTCGTTAAGGTCAGTGAGAACGCTGAGGCGGAAACTCGACGCCTGCTAGCCTTGCGCCAGGCAGATGCTGCCGCCAGGTCGAGCCGTGAAGACCGGATTCGGAAGGCTGCTGAAAACAAGGCTCGGGAGGACCACGCGAGCCAGGTGGAGGCGGCCAAAGAAGAGATCTCCACTTTTAGCGTGTTCTATTCGACTGAGACCTTTGTTTTATGATTTGTGTTAAGACATTTTGCTTATGACTTGTTTGTTTATGAAGTCATAACTTTGTTCAAATGTATTGTCTTAAACACTGGGTGCATGTTTTGCTTCTTTGAACGTAATATTATGACTTTCGCAATTGCAAAAAACATAACTTTGTTCAAATGTACTGTCTTAAAGCATCAATGAGGTTTATGTCCACTCATTGTGCGTATACTCTTTGGATATGTCGCTTTCCAGTGTTTTGCCCTGTAATTGCCGACAATCTCGTACCGCAGGCGAAATCTCTTGTGTGACGATGAGTCTACTTTCGAGGCCAAACTCTATTCCGATGAGTTTACGCTGTCGGCGAAACTATGGCGGCGGCGAGTTCGCTAAGATAGTGAAGCTCGGCTCCTGACGAGTTCTGGTTGCTGGCGAAGCTTGTATGCAGGCGAGACTCGGTTGCAGCGAGTTTTGCTTGGAAGCTAAACTCAACTGCCGGTGAGTTCGAGTAGACGGCCAAACTCAACTGCTGATGAACTTACACTGTAGGCGAAACCCGTATGATTTCGAGTTGTGACAAAAAAATCAAACTCGATTGATGACGAATTTGAGTTGTAAGCAAAACTCGTATGATGGCGAGCTCACACTACAGGCGAAATCTGGATGGCGGTGAGTTTGTCCATCAGTCAGAAATTCAACTGTGGGCGAAGCTTGTGCCACGCGTCCAGCTGCAGGCCTAAGTGCTCGCCAGCTAAGTCTCTACGGGCGCATTAATGCTCATTTAATGGTGAAGCGACCGAACGCTTCGCCTTTGGTGCTCAATCCGATCGATCGGTTTGGGGTCTCGAGAGGACTGGCCTTTATTGGCGTTGAGTTCGAAGCGTCGCAGGACATCTGGACCGCTTGATCGCTTGGGGTGATGAATCTTAGCTGTCGGATTTTTTTTTTAATATATATCCGTATTTGTCCCTCTTCAGCAGAGTCCTTACTGCTTTCGAGAAAGAAAAAAAAAATCCGCTAGAAGGAGATCTCCGCGAGAAACTTCCCTTCCTCATGGCCTCCTCTTTCGATCACAGCGACTCCGAGGGTGTCGGTTCTTCCGCCACCGTCGTCGACGTCGGCGTCCCGGCTGCTCCCCCTGCGAGCTCGGTCCAGGGGTCTTCTGTTCCGGACCCCGTGGCTCATCCCGCGTTCGTGCCCCTCCAGAGCTTGGTGGGCTTGGTGCATGGGATCGCCCTCTCGGTCAGCGTGGGCGACGGGCGATATTACGATGCGCTTCCTCTCGTGGAAGCGGGTTTAGAGGCGGTCCGCCGCGCGGGTGATGCCTCGCTCACACGGCGATGCGAGCGGGAGCTTGAGCACGTGAAGCGGTGGATGTACCGCCTCGAGGAACTGGCCCATGACGACCCCTCCGACGTGCCACCGCCCCTCTCGCTGTACCAAGTGCTCGAGCGCCAGGAGCGGGCGAAGAGGATTCGGGCGAAGGAGGCCAAGCTCAAACGCCTGCGGAAGCGACATCAAACGGTGCTGGACCGGATGGATGCCTACCTGGACAGGGCCTTCTTTGAGGATGCTAGCTCTAGGAGGCTCATCGAGGCTGCCGGGATGGTGGATCGGGAGCTCCAACTCCTTTGCCAGGAGGAGGAAGACAGCCAGGCGGATTTAGCCAGGCGGTAACAGGAGCAGAAGGAGAAGGCGAGGATTCGGCATGCGGCGGAGCGTGCTGCGCTCAAAGCCAAAATTGGCTCTTTTAGCCTGCTGAAATTCTTGTAATGCTGCTGCTTAAGTCTTCTTCCTTTTCTTTTTTTTTTATTTTGTAAACTTAGTTGGTGCCTCAGGCATCACAACTTGAAAACCTATGCATGTAAACTCTGGCCCGTTGTGGCTCTTTTGCTTGTTTTGTCTATCCTTACTTTGCTTGCACAGTTTTCTCTTTCTTTGTCCGCGCTGTTTGGCATCTGAGTTGGACTTGGTGAGCCTTTGACTATTCTGTTTTAGACTTAGTCGTTTTAGGCTCTTGTTCTGCCTTCTGTTGCTCGTAGCGTGGGATCGGGTTAACTCCGATCTTCGCGTTGTAGCTCAAATGGGATCGAGAAGGTGACGTTTGGCTTGCAGCAAAGAACAATCGTTCGCTCTTGCGGCCAACTGAAGAGCTCAACTTCAACTCGCCTCTCGGTGAGTTGTTGCTTGGGGAACTGACAGACAGGTCGTCTGCCGAACCGTCTGCGACAATTATCGTCATGTGAGAATGTGACAATTGATTGTGGTAGGAGCCATCGCGTGGTAGACCACTACCCATCAGTTATCCTAAGGGAGTGTTAGGATATCTGGAATAGGTCAAATAGTTCAGGGACGTAGGAGTATGACTATTGACAGAAGTAATAGCACGTCGCGTGGTAGGCCATTACTTAGGCTGTGCTACTCGTAGGAATAACGGCGCCAATCATCAGAGGTGATCATTAACTTGATGGGGTCTTGTCGCGATTGGAGCAACTGTGAGGGCCTACCATTCTTCCGAAGAAGATTGGCAAGTGAATTGTGTCAGAGGTTTAATGTTAACGTGACAGGGAATGTCGTGATTGGAACGACTTTGAGGACTTACCATCCTTTAGAAGAGGATTAGAGAGTGATTTTGTCAAAGGTTTAATGTTAACGTAACAGAGAATGTCGTGATTGGAACGACTTTGAGGACCCACCATCCTTTAGAAGAGGATTGGTGAGTGATTTTGGCTCTGGTCCTAACTATCTGAAGGTTTGACCAAGTGGGCTTTTGATGCCGCCCACCTGAGATGCTAATCTCGCCTGTTTTGAGAGATTCGCCAAGACAGGGTGTTTAGCTGGTAGCGCCTGGTCTGAGCGATTTGCCTGATTTGGGCAGTTCGCCTGTACTGGCAAGCTGGGTTAAGAAATTGAAGCGTAGGAATAGTTTTACCTCTTATACCATTTGGAGGGTGTGAGGGCCAGTTTAGACTCGTGCACTCGTGGGAGTTGGTGAAGGAGAACTAGGGGTAGTACTTCTTCAAATACTTGCCGTTGATGGGCATCATGATCTTATCGCCATTTAGTTTGACAAGGCGATAGGCGCCGTTCGAATAGACTGTCTCTACTACGAACGGTCCTTCCCATTTGGACTGGAATTTCCCCTTCTTCTTGGAAGTGAGGATCATTGGTCGGCGAACGGAGAGCACGAGCTCTCCCTCTTTGAAGGCTCAGCGCTTGACTTTCTTGTCGAAGTTCTTGGCCATTCGAGCTTGATAGAACTCAATGTGCTGCTGGGCTTCTAGTCGTTTGTCGTCCAGCGCCTCGAGCTCTGCGAGTCGCAGTTGATGATTTTCCTCGGCCGTCATCCCTGTTGCTAGGGCGACGCGGAGGGATGGAATCTGAATCTCTAATGGCAATACAGCTTCACAGCCGTATACCAATGAGTAGGGCGTGGTGCCAGTCAGTGTACGAACCGTCGTACGATATGCCCACAGGCTCTCGCCTAGCTTTTCGTTCCAGTCGCGCTTGCTAGTGGAAGTCAGCTTGGTCAAGATCTTGATGATCGTTTTGTTGAAAGCTTCGGCCAAACCATTCGCTGAAGGGTTGTAGGCCGTGGACGAGAGGTTCTGTATCCGGAATTTGTCGCAGAACCTAGTGAAGGCATGGCTAACGAATTGCGTGCCATTGTCATGAATGATACGTCGTGGTACGCCGTATCGGTATATGACATGGTGCTTGATGAATTTGATCACGTCGCTAGTCTTGACTTCTCTTAAGGGGATGGATTCGGCCTATTTAGAGAAGTAATCGGTGATCGCGAGGATAAAGCGATGGCCTTTCGCCGATGGTGGAGAAATTGGCCCGACTATGTCCATCCCCCATGCTTCGAAGGGCCAAGACGCCTTCGTCGGATGCAGGTCCTCCGGAGGCTGGTGCATGTAGTTGGCATGGATTTGGCATTCGTAGCATCGCTTCGCATAAGCGACTGCGTCAGTAACCATCCCAGGCCAGAAGTAGCCTATCCTCCGTAGGCGATCCTAAAGTTTGGGTCCAGGCTGATGGGCTCCGCACACGCCGTCTTGCGCTTCGCGTATGGCCTCTTGCGCCTCCGCCTTTGAAAGACAGCGAAGCAATAAGCCATCGTATGACCTCCGATACAACGTTTTAGTGGTTGAATCGTAGTAGAACCGCGAGGCACGTCGTCGGATAGACTCTCATTCCTTCGCATCTTCAGGCAATATGCCGTATAGGACATAGTCGATTATCGGGAGACGCCAGTCTTCTTGATCAGGCTGATCTGGCGTTTGATGAGTGGCGTTCGCCTCCGGGACGTCTTTTAGTCGAAAGAGTTTTCGACTGGCGACTGTGACCCTTTGGGCCGTTCCCAAAGGCTGGGCCAAATTGGTTGCCAAGGATGCGAGGGCATCTGCATGAGTGTTCCTGGAGCGGAGCACGTGCTCAATGCGGAAACTCTCGAATAACTCCACCAGTCTGACAGCCGCTTTGTGGAGTGGGATGAGATCTTCATTCCTGACTTCATATTCGCCAGTCATTTGTTTAACGATGAGTTGGGAGTCGCCATAAGCTTCCAGATGCTCGATCCCTAACTCTCTGGCCAACTCGAGCCCTATGAGCAACGCATTGTACTCGGCTACGTTGTTGGTGTACGGTTCCATCAAGGAAAAGGTCCGGGGTAACACGTGGCCATGCGGAGAGGTGAGGACTACCCCCACTCCTGCAGAGATAAGCTTTGATCTCTTCAAAGGCCTTTTGGCATGGCTCATCCCAGACGAAGGAGGTACCTTTCTTCATCAGCTTAGAGAAGGGTTGGCACTTGCCCGAGAGATTCGAGATGAATCTTCGGATATAAGCCAGTCGTCCTTGAAGGCCTCTCAGCTCTTTAAGATTTCGGGGTGGTTGGAGCTCTTGGATAGCTCGCACCTTGTTTGGATCAATCCGGATCCCTTTCGTCGTGACGACGAAACCGAGGAATTTACCGCTAGACATCCCCAAGAATGACTTGGTAGGATTCATCTTGAGCTAATGAGTCCTCATGAGTTCGAACATAGCCTTCAAGTCTTGGAGGTGATCCTCCTTATGGCGACTCTTCACGACCAAGTCGTCCACATAACATTCGACCGTCTTTCACAAATGATCTCGAAAGATCATGCTCATGGCGCGCTGGTAGGTTGCGCCGGTGTTCTTGAGTCTGAAAGGCATGACAGTATAGCAGTACACCCCATGGGAGTTCTGAATGCAGTGTACTTTTCATCCTCAGGGTGCATTTTGATCTGATTATACCCTGAGAAGCCATCCATTAAGGACATCCTCTCGAATCCGCACGTATTGTCAATGATGACATCCATGATGGGTAGAGGAAATTCGTCCTTAGGGCACGTGGCGTTGAGGTTCCTAAAGTCGATGCAGATGCAGATTTTCCCGTTCTTCTTCAAGACCGGAACAATATTCGCCACCCAGTCGGGGTGTTGCTCCTCTCTAATGAAACCGAATTCGATCAGCTTCTTTACTTCAGCTTCGATCGCCTCCATGATTTAGGGGCGAAAACGCCTCTGCTGTTGTTTGATTGGTTTGGCGTTAGGGATGATGTTGAGACGATGCGTGGCGACCCGCGGATCCAAACCAGGCATGTCCTCGTAGTTCCAGGCGAAGACGTCGATGTATTCCCATATGAGGGCAATGAGGTCCTCTTTTTCCTATGGAGGCAGGCTGTCGCTGATGAATATGGGTTTGGGATTGCCTCAGTACCCATGTTCACCTGGAGGACTTCGTCTTCGGTTGGTGGTTCGCGCTGTTCGAAGCGACTGTTCCACTGGGCGTTAACATGGCGATCCCATGTCTCGTCATAGAGTGGAAGTTGTTCGTCCTCTGCCATTTCGGCGGGGTCTACTATGGCCATGTTGACTGTAAGGCTATCGAACAGATCCCTTACGCTGACGTCTGAGTCCCAAGCCGAGGTCGTCGACGATTGGTCCCCCGAACATGCATA
>NC_033801.1:57911798-57921774 GCF_001876935.1 Asparagus officinalis
GTCTTGAAGACGTATGACGAACATACCGGCAAGTGTAGAGAAGACTCACTGTAGAGTGTCGACCATAAGTTATTAGATGCATCATCTTCGGACGTGGAACAAGACGACAAATAAGCAAAGTCGGATTTCTCATTCACGATAAATTTTTCCGCCTGAACAGCGTTGGTTACATGGTGACTCTAGTAACCAATTACAATTGACTCAAAGTCATTCAGAATTAAGCTGTCACCGTATTCAGGCTCGCTATCCGCCTCGTTACCGCTCTCTGGCTCCTCCGCTGGTGGCGCATCGGGGTCCTGGTACAACAGGGAATCCGTGAAGTAGTTTTCGACGCCCTTGAAGGGCTGCTTGTCGGCCACTACTGTCCTGACTCGTTCATAGTTGTCCACATACTTCAAGCACTGGTGTAATGTGGACGGGACTATTCTGTTGCCATGGATCCATGGGCGCCCCAGAAGTATGTTGTACGAGGGTTCGGCGTCGATGACGTAGCACGTCATCTCCGTCTTCATGTCGCCTATCCGACATTTCAGGCGGATTTTGCCGAGCGGCCGGGTCCCTGTGGCGTTAAAGCCGAAGATGGTAGTCGCAGTTGAGGAGAGGCTCTTTGGCGGTATCCCCAAGTGCTTGATCAACTTCAGGGGCACTATGCTCAGCGCGGACCCTGGATCGACCTGAATCCGATCCACTTTCGACGAGCCGACGTATCCTGTGAAGTACAGCGGCCGGTCGTGAGATGTGCTCTTGATGAGCATATCTTCAGGGGTGAAAGTGATGCATGGGACTCGTCTTTCAGAGACTTGGCAGCAAGTTGCACATCCCTGTTCTGCCTCCGTTTCTTTCGAGAAATGGGTATAGAACGCCTTTGAGTCGGCCAGCGCCTCTTGGAGGACCTCTTGGGTGGACCTGGACAACCGGAGGAGGTCATACATGGTAATTCGCGCGGGAATGCTTTTCAGTTGCGCGAGCACGTTGAACCGGAAAGACTGGCGGCTTGTGCTTGGTCCGTCCTGATTAGGAGGGGTTGCTGTGACTGGCCTCGCGGGAGGTCCCGCCAGGTTCTCCGCCCTCGCGGGATATTCTTTCGCTCGAGGAGGTCCGGATGGACCCACATCACTTGCCCTGATGGCAGAGTTTGTGGAACCAAACCCTTCTCCCGCTGGTTGTGAGGATCGTCGTTAGTGATCTTCAAAACTGCCTTGGGGATAGGAATTATCCCCGCCGGGGCTTGAACCTCCGGGAGACCTGTCCCAAAGCTCAAAGTGACCATGTTCGCCGTCACTTGTTTTTGGACCTTCTCTTTCTTCAAGACCCCCGCGTCGTAGAGAGCCTGGAGTTTGTCCTTGAGGACGTAGCACTTGGTTGTGTGATGGCCAAGGAATCTGTGATATGCACAGTAACTTGGGTCACCGGTTTTGTCCGCCTCCTCCGGTTTGGCGGCTTCTGGCAACTTAATTCGCCCACTCTTGAGTAGAGTGTCGAAGGTCGCCACCACCTGGTCTTCTTTGAAATCATATTGCCGCTGGGGGCGTGGTTCAAATTGCCTGGGTTTAGGCTTTTGAGCGGCCTTCGGCGCCGGGGCGGTGTCGACTGCCATGATTTCTTTTCCCCTCGATCGAGGAGGATTCTTTGGCGCAGCTGGCTCCGCTGCTCCCTTTTTGGACTGCGGCTCTTCGGCCTCCAGCCTCTTGATCATATTTTCAACTTGCTCGCATTGGCGAACAAGCTCCTTCCAAGTCCGGGTCTTTACTGCCCCTATTTTGGACAGGATATGGATCGACAGATTGTTGCGGCACATCTCAATCAGCGTCGCCTCGGAAACTTGGTCCCGACAGTGGACTGATCGACTCCGAAATCTCTTCACGAAGTCGTTGACCGACTCCGATTTCCGCTACTTCTCAGCGAGGAGAGTGGCCATTGACACTTCCGTGTCGTCATCGAAGAAGCGGGCGAGGAAGAGCTTCTCAACGTCGGCCCATGCCTTGATAGACCCGGGCTCCAGTTTGCGGAACCATTCAAAGGCCACCCCCTTGAGGGTACCTATGAACAGTCGAGTAAGAATGGTGTCGTTCCCGGTAAGGAATCCGGTCTGCGCCATGAAGTAGTAGATGTGCTGCGAGGGTGACCCCTTGCCATCAAACTGCACCAAACTGATCGGCTTGAACTTCGCTGGGTATGGGACCGTGTCCCATTCCGTGGGGTAGGGACGTACCACCCCCAGCTTGTTCATATTTTGCTGAAGCTTCAACGCGTTCAGCTGGTCCTGGAACTCGTCGAATCTTTTGTCACGGGTGCTATCCGCGGTGTGCGACGTTCCTATCGATGTTTTGGAGGAGTAATCGGATTGTCGATCATCCTCCGTCTCAGCCGCTGGACGGTGAGGAGGTACCCACTCCTTGTCCCTAGTTTGCCGGGGTAAGGGACGTTGGGTCCTTTTCTTCTTCTTCTTCTTGTTCAGCAGTTGCTCCATCATCTCTCTTAGAGAGTCGATGGTCGCCTGCTGTTCCTTCAGCTTTTGAGCCATTGTCTGCTCGGTGTTGAGTTCGGTCATGTGCACTCTCGCCTGCGCGTCTTGACTTGAGCGTGAGGTCTGGGATGTGGCCACCACCGAGTGAACCTCGTCTTCACCGCAGGAGGGGGGGTATCAGGGTAGAGTAATCAAACCTAATGCTTGCCCCCCTGCGACTACGTGTTCGCTGGAATATGCCGTCCTGACGGCGTCGAGCGAACCGAGTGTTGGGTCTTAGGACGGAGTCCGAGTCTAGCGAGTCGGAGAGTACCGCCTTCCCCTTATCCGTCATGTTAACCGTGGCGGATGAGAGCTCTAGGTCATCAGCAGCGTGTCCTTTTTGGTGACGACGCCTTTGACGGGAGGGCCTTGGTCGAGAGGACTGTTGTGACAGTCTCTCGAACACCGAGGATCTCGCCGTTCCAATGCATTGGCAGTCGGCGAGGACCGTGTGGATGAGTCTCTCGCAGTGGCACTGAGGATTCGCCTCCTGCATAGTGCGTTTGCGAGCTAAGTATTCCCTAAGGTTTTCTGTGGGCGGTTGGTGACAACCCCCAGCTTCAGAAGAGTCGCTCGGGTGAGCGCATGAGAGATTTTTTGACGCGCTCTCTGGTGCGCGTTGGGTGGAATACTTTGGTGCTGGAGTTGGGCGATCTCGCCTTGACTGGCGAGTCTTCGCGTTTGAGCAAACTCCAGTACGTTGGCAGGTTTCAACCCTTCGTTTGGAAGAGCAGATTTGTGAAGAATCGCCTACCTCTCTACCTTTACGTTTATCCGCCAAGTGGTTATGGCGAGGCTCGCCATTTACGTTTATCCGCCAAGTGGTTATGGCGAGGCTCGCCAGCCTTCGAGGATTCGCCTACTCGGGTAGGTTCGTTCGCTCGGTGTGGTTTATTCGCATCAGGGATATGACCTGAGAAGCGAAGTCCTCCTGAAAGGATGGCTCTGTTGTCCTCGGTTGGCGCTCCTGATTTGGAGGGCCTTCCGACGTCGGGCAGTTTGCCTTCCCGTCTAGTGTTTCTCGGGCCTGTATGATGGTTCAGGCCGTTGTGAGAAACGGAGGTTTGGACCTCCTGTCTGACGAGCGTTTGCCGCTGCTGCTGGCTAGCTCTCCCAGCGAGGAGAGCGTCACCGCGGGCTGCGGCAGTATAGTTTGTGCCGGAGTGAACCGGCGTTTCCTCCGAGGCAGGTGTCTGCGTGGACCGCTTGGCGATCCATTGAGGCAGGTGTCTGCGTGGACCGCTTGGCGATCCATTTGGCAGACCCTTGCCTCTTGCGCTCGATCTCTAGCTTGGCCTTGATCGATTGCGAGGGAGTGGGCTCCTCTGACGAGACTCGGGTGGAACCTTCAGGTGCGGAAGCTTTGACCGTCTGAGGTGGGCTTCGGCGCACGACTCTGTGGCGTTTGCGGGACGCATCGCCACCAGAGGAGGAGGAAGAAAAGTACTCTTCGTACTTGGCCTGGTCGAACTCAATCTCCAGGGACTCTACTGTCGTCCCGATAGCAACTTCATCAAATTGAGCCACCACCATTTCGTTCGATGAAACAGCTCCTCCCACTGTGGTCGCCATCTTCTGTATGGTGTAAATTTATTTTCCTAAAAACAGGGAGTGTTCGTTTCTATTAATAAGAAAGCTTATTACAAACTAATAATCAAATGGTTACAACAGAAGCAGAGGGAATGCCCTCTTTGTTTTGTGTGGGGACTTTAGGTGGCTATAGGACGCTTCGCTCGATGCTCGTGTCGAGTCTGCTTCCCTTGGACCGTTCTGCTGGAGAGCTTCAGTACACAGTAGAAGCTCGAGTCGATGGAGTTCGGGTCTGCTTAGTTCGCCGGCGATCGGAGCTCAGAACTAGGCAGTGGTGCTGTAATGCAAGGATCTGCTAACAGCTTGGTCTCAATTACTTTTCTCCAAGTTTTGCGACCTCCCTTCCAGTGCGCTGGAAGGGGCTTTTAAATGGAAGAAGGACAGCTTGACTACTCCTTGAATTATGGGATGTGACCATACATTGTTCAGAGACGTCCCGCTGTTCCTTCGTACCGTCAGCGGTCATTCAAAGAGTTGTGCTCTGTATCACGTTTCGTAAGAGTGGGAAAGCCCCTCCTCGTATGCATGACAGGTTTGGACAGTTCGCCGAATGCTGGCGGATCCGTCTCCTGACTCAGACAGCCGAAGTGAGTCGCATTTATGAATGCTCAGATCGACTCAACACCTGTCCAGTCCTTCGCACTGTACGTACTGTGAGCGGCCGCTTGACGGCCTTGGGGTACTGTGCCCTCTCCCTTTGGGTCGAGAGAGAGAGAGAGAGAGAGAGAGAGAGATGGGAAGGCCCATCTTAGCACGTGAGGTAGCGGGTGCGGGCGGCCTTGAGATTTGCAGGCGGATTCGACTTTGGACTCGGGCAGGCGAGTTGCGTGAAAGACGAATTTCCGCTATTTTAACTGATCTCAACTCGTGCAGGCGAGTCGATTATTCAGGCGAATCTGGAACCGAGCACGTTTGACGACCATGCGGCTTAGGCAGGCGACCTCTTGTGGGCGAATTTCCTGTAGGCTTATCAGAGGTATTTTTTACCGTCTACAGGTGTCTTTTTCTACGGAGAAAGACTAAACCGGCGACGCGTGTTAGGCGTCGACATATCCTTTCTTAGGATTCAGGATGAAATTCCCCATGCGTGTAAGGCATGGAATTTGGTGTTATTAATAACAACCTGCCATAATGTTGAATAAGAACTAACCGGCAGCGCGGGTTAAGCGCAGACTTATCCCTGCTTAGGTTTCAGGATAGAATATCCCAGAATCGAACTCTGGTGTCTTTTTCTACGGAAAAAGACTAAACCGGCAGCGCGTGTTAGGCGCAGACTTATCCCTGCTTAGGATTCGGGATAAACTTCCTAGGATGAATCCTAGATTGACAAATTCTTGGAAAAGATTGGTGCGGGAAAGGAAGAATTTTATATTCTATTTCCCGGTCTTCTTTTAGGGAGAAGGCGAACCCGACGCGGGAGAGGAATAATTTTATATCCTATCTCTCAAAGCTGAAGAGGTAGAATTTTATATTCTATCTCCAGTTGGAAAGGAGACTCGAGGTGGGATCTCTACCCCCAGAATCCGAAGAGGTGAAACTAGGAGTGGGATCTCCACTCCGAGAATCGAAAGATTCGGATAACCCTAACCGTCAGAAGGTTTGATTACCGAACTAAAGGTGAATTTCTCGTTTATCGAGAGTGAATTATAGTTTTGACCCTAACTGTAGGAATGTTTGATCACTCGATTTGAAAGTGGACCTCTCGTTCATTGGAGGAATCGAGAGGGGATTTTGACTGTGGTCCTAACTGTAAGAAGGTTTGACCAATTAGGAGGTTTGAGACGATCCTAACTGTAGGAAGGTTTGATCGCTCGATTTGTGGACCTCTCGTTCATTGGGGGAATCGAGAGGGGGTTTTGGTTTTTGTCCTAACTGTAGAAAGGTTTGACCAATTCCGAATATTATGTCCAGACTCTAACAATGAGAGTGCTGAGTGTACAGACACGGTGAGAATTTGAATGGGAGTTTCTTATTCATCACCTTGCTGTGGTGACCGGGTTATCCCTAAGAATACACTATATGGATTTCTTTTGGGAACTTCCCGTTACATGAATCATCTACCCCCAGCTTCCTTTGCAAAACTGGGTCTGGCATTGTACTCAGTTGGGTGTCCGGTTTATCCTTAAGAATATCAGGCATGGTATTCTCCAGGAACTTCCCGTGAAAAAAAGGAAACAGTTTAGACTCATATACCTGTTGGAGTATGTAAGGAAGCAGTTTAACCTCATGCACCTGTTGGAGGATTGAGAAGCAGTTTATACTCGTATACTCTTCAGAGTGTTGTTTCGACTTAATTGAGCGATATAACGCCGGCTTCAACCAAGGTTTGGATGCTATTCTTAAGAGCAAAGCAATCCTTGGTGGGATGAACGACCCTCCTGTGGTATGCACAGTACTTTGGGTCCGTAGTGCTGTCAGCTTCCTCCTGATTTGTGATAGGTGGTAGCTTGATCTTGTTACCTTCAAGGAGGGATTCGAAGATGGCTGGAACGTCTTCGTCCTTGAAGGAATACTCTCTTTGGAGTCTCGGACCCGAAGTCTTTGGTTGTAATTGGAAAGTTTGATTAGCATCAACTGCATTAGCATGTGCCTTACCTTTCCCTCGTGGGACGAAATTCTGTTGTGGAGCATTCGTCGCCTGTTGGCCTCTCTCCGCCTTCTTCCTTCTTAGGAAGCGTTCGGCTTGCTCTCCTCGGACCTTCAAATCCTTCCATGTTTTGGACGGTGCTGTCCCTATTGCTTCCAACACGTCCAATGCAAGGTTGTTATAGCAAGACTGGAGAATGAACTCCTCAGTGATCGGGTCCCGATAGTTCATCGCCTTGTTCTGGAACCTTTTGACGAAGGTGTCGACCAATTCCCTATCTTTTTGTTTCTCATCGAGCAACGTTCCGATGGATATCTCGGTGTCGTCGTCGAAGAAATTAGCGAGGAACTTAGTTTCCATGTCGTCCCAGCTATTCACGCTTCCTGGCTTGAGGCGACGATACCAATCGAAGGCGGCTCCACGAAGAGTGCCAACGAAGGACCGTACCATCAGAGGCTCATTACCGGAGATGACTCCTAGGTGCGATTTGAAGTAAATCAAATGCTGAGTGGGTGAACCCATCCCATCAAACGGTGTGAAGTTAATTAGATTGAACTTCGCCGGATAAGGGATTGATTCCCATTCTCTTGGGTATGGACAAGGAATGCCCGTCTTCTTCATCTCTTGAGCGGAAATCAACGTATTGATTTTGCTCTCGAGGTTTTTGATCTTCAAGCTTTCACCTGTGTTTTCGCTAGCATTCTCGTTACCACCCCCAGCATTGACGGGAGGATTATTGGCGTTATGAGCTTCATTCGCATTTGTATCCTCATCTTCCTGATTAACCTGGTTACGACGACTTGGTTCGCCTTGCTGGTTTGTCAGTGCTTGGATTTGTTGGTCATGCATTTCTCTTATATTATGCATGGCCATCTGCATTTCGAACCTGAAGCACTCCTGTTGTTTAGCCATGGCTTCTTCAAGCATCTTGGCCACTTGTTTCGCACTTATCATAAGTGCCTCGCGGGGTTGTCCCTTTTTGGATACCGTATTATCTGATGCGACCGCCAAACCGGCATCTGATTCTTCATCTTCTGAAGGTAACCTTGTCCGAATCCTACCATAAGTTGCTCGTTTGATGGTTCTAGACTGCAGACGGGTTATACACCGGGGTGCTTTCAGAATCGACTCGAGATTATCCTGTGTCGATGTCCCTTTGCTGGTCATATTAGTGATGACCCTCAGAAATTCTTCGTCTTCAACCACCGTTCTTCTTCGTCGGAAACGCCTAGGCCTTGGTTTTGGTGTTTCGGTACTGAGCCTTTCGAAGACCGAAATTCTCTCGGGGACTGTATTGGTGTAGTTGCACTCCGACAATACTGCCCGAATGAGTTTGGAACAGGGGCATTGAGTTTCTAGTTCTCGAGGAATCCTTTTCCTGGTTTTACTCGTACCCCAACACGATAGTACAACCCGTCGGTTTGAAGGTCAGAGTAACCTATCGTGTGTTAGCACGACTTCTCAGGTATAATGCTATCGTCATCAGATGACAATGTTTCCTTCTGAGGGCGAACTGCCTTCTTTGGGCTTTCAAAAGTCACGCGCCTCGAAACATGCCTTTGTGGGTGTGAGTTCTCAGCGGGCTCCTGGACTTCAATGCGCAAATTGGTGCGCTTAGCTGCCCTAATCTCTTTGCCATGTTGAAGGTGGCGGCGACCCCCAGCATGTTGAGTCGTTCGGGGCTTCTCTATCGGGCCCAAACGTTCTTGAACTGGAGCTTTGCATTCACCATCGGGAAGTGGACCGAGACGCTCCAAAACTGACTTCTTTCTTCGGGACAATTCTGCGTGATCTCCCGGAGTAGCCATAGGAATTATTGGCGATTTAGAGTGGTTCGCCGGAGGTTGAACTTTTGCTGAAGGCTGCAATGGTTGCTCTTTAGCCTGAATCGCCGCTTCAGACTTCGGCCTCCATACTTGGCGGGTTGGTGGCGGCTTTTTGGCCACTTCCTTTTGCAGTCTTCTGCGGGCTTCCTGGACTTGAGCCCGTGCTTGCGCTGACAGTGCGCGGCGCTTGCGAATGCGCTCATCAAGTGTTGAATGATTTCGTTTGACATGGATCCATTCATTCGTTGGCGGCTTGGAGGAGCTGCCATTCATGGTTTGTTGAGGCTGCTTGCCTCTCCTGCTCTTCAGATCCGCGTTATAGCGGACTCCGTCGGTGGACTCCATCGCCTTTGCGAGTTGCCGTGCCAGGCGTTGACGTCGCCTCTGCGGACTCCGTCGGTGGACTCCATCGCCTTTGCGAGTTGCCGTGCCAGGCGTTGACGTCGCCTCTGGCGGTCTCTCTTCGAGAGAGTCACAATGCCCTCAACGGTGGAGGCATTGGTGAGAACAGGTTTGACCTGGTTGGAGGTCGGTGGGGCTTCACCCGATGCGACTTTGGCATCAGTTGGGGTGAGAGCTTCGTTGGCGTTCTGTACTTCTTCGTACCAATGAACTTTTCTCCTGGAGGAGAACTTCTTGGACTTGCGGGGGGAGGTGGATCCGGACGAGGATGACAGATACCTCCTCGACCGGGATCGAGATCCGCGGCTGCGACGCAACGATCTCGGCAGCGAGATCGGTGGCTCCCACTGTGGGCGCCAGATTGTTCGCGGGAAAAATTACACTCATTGATTCCATTGATTCCTTTGTTAACAGTTTATCGGTTACAAAGATCCGGTCATTTTATAAGATCCGGTTACAATGATATCAAAAAAATAAAATAAAAATTACAACTTTCCTTCTTTGTCGAACAAATCGCGAGATCCTGTTTTGCGGTCTCTCACTTCTGTGGGTTCTTTGCCTGCGCCGGGGTTAATCCGTAGACCACCGCGCGATCTTGATCCGGTCGGATCTACACGGTATGACGGGTGCTATTTCACGAAGGAAATAACAGCCGGGGGTACTATTTCACCAAGGAAATAATAGCCTTTAGTAATCGAAATCGACCAAGCGAAATCGATACTCTTCTCGGGATCAAAGACCAAGCTCTGATCCAGAGGGAAACCGTGTAGATCTCAGATCTGATCTCTCTCGAACTCCTACCTTATTTGGCGTGGGTGATCGCCAAGAACCAGATCCGAGAGTCCGAGTCTTCTAAGCTTTGAATCTGAAGGTGAGTTCTAAATCCAGCAGAGTTTCGAATCCAAAATTCCAACCCTTTTCAACAATGAGCTTACCTCTCTATTTATAGGCATTTAGAACCAGATCTGGGCTCAGATCTAGGCCCAGATTTGGGCTTAGCCCAGGTGGCTCGGCCACCTAGGTGGCTCGGCCACCTAGGTGGCTCGGCCCCCCGGGGGCCAG
>NC_033801.1:57921784-57923521 GCF_001876935.1 Asparagus officinalis
ATTTATTCATATAAAATAGATAATGAGGGTATAAAAATTGTAATAAAATGTGATTATCAGCCGATTCCTCCAGGTGTTTGGTTTTGCGCCCGTTTTCTGGTTTCGCGGTTTATCCGAGCTTTATTGTTGATCTGGACTCTGATTTGGCAGTCCGAATCCTGATTTGGCAGTAAATCCGCTTCGTCGTGTGTCACTTGGCTTCGTTGTTGTGGTCTAACGCCCATGCTTGGATATATCGTCCGATGGTTCGTTGGTTTGTCGAATCACCATGCCGATCTGTGTTAAGGGACGTATAAGCAGTTTTATACGCCTACAGATGATATTTTACTTATGACCGCACCACTACCCGAGGGTAGTTTAAGATTGTAACATTTGCTCATCATGTTTGAGGTTTGGAGTTGTAGTCTACTTTCATGTATTGCTTCTCTTTTACTACTTAGTTGGGATCAATAATTAACGATTTACAACTTGAGACATATGATATATACATGAGGGTTTCTTTATTTGGATTATTTCGCTCGATGTACCAGTCTCGTGTTGTGGGTTTCTAATTATTAATTTCCTTTAGATTGTTTATCTCTAGTTCCGTGTCAATATTTAGGTATCTACAAATTGAGACATATGGTGTATACATGAGGGTTTTCTTGTTTGGATTATTTTACTCGATGTACTACGTCTTATTTTGTAGGTGTCTAAATATTGATTCTATTAGATATAGGGAAAATAATCTAGGTAGACTATGCTTAATAAGTAAAGCCTCCACTTCATCTAGCAACCATTTTCCTCGGGGCGGATGGAGGTGATCTTGCTGTAGTGCTCTGACGCTCTTGTTATTATTATTTTTGTTTAAATTGTCTTTTTCAGGCAACTCAGAGTTTCGGAGAGCCGTAGGATGACATAGTTCTAACATAGTCACCATCGCACAATCTTAGTAGCTGAAGCACCACTGTATAGTTACGTTCATTGTTCAGACTTTAGAGTTGTATTCCTTTTATAAAGGTAAAGTACTTTAGTATAAGATTTAGTTGATTCATGTTGAGACATTTTATTATTTCAGATATCAGATGAACTTCAGTTGAGACATGATTGTTTAATTTATAAGATCTCTCCTTCTATATCATGTCTATTGTTTTTACTTCCTCATTTTGCCTGTTTTGTACCTTTACTTCTTATTGATTCTACTAGAGGATATTACTATGATTGGTGAAACGTGTTAATGTACTATGTGGGTGAATGACAGGTTTGACAATTCGGGTTTCACGTTGAACTGTAGCCTTGTGTGAACCCCTGGGCATCACAGTTGGTATCAGAGCCAGGTTCCAACATCCTTAGGATCATCCCGTGGAGTCGTAGAGCTAGGATAGAGTTTCCTAGGATTCATGTATATAGTCTGCTAGGAATTTCTAGAATGAGTGAGGATGTAATACATATACTTTGAAAATTACAAATTTTTTTATGACTACCTTACTTTGATTGAAAAATATTTGTGTGAATACTATGTGATACGTTATGTTATGTATATATGTTTACGACCTCATTTACTGTGTCCATTAAGCTTTCCTCTTGATATTATAAATATTGAGACGAGGATGCGGTTGAGATAAAACTCATACCCAGAGAGCTGGGCAAGCAGAGCCCGAGCCACAGCAGGCTCCATAGTATCCGATCGACTTCGTAACGTCGATCGCAAAAGCAGAGACTAGCAACACTCGAGGAGCGAGTAACGAGTCATATTAT